>NC_135135.1:9696969-10000000 GCF_051014445.1 Colletes latitarsis | reverse complement strand
TAGGAGAAATTGTTCAGCAATAAGGGTATAATACAACACTTTTAATTTACACAGTGTTGGATTATTAATTTGACATTAAAATTAATAGTCTTTTGATTTTCTGTTGGAAGAAATTGCAAGAATTTATTTTATTGTACCTTTTACCAGCCTTATCATCTATTAATATTATTTGTAATTCACAAAGAATATTGTATTCCATATTTTTTACGAACATTCCTTAGTTTATACAAATTTTACCATAACAAAAATTTATATTTTTCATATTTACATTGAAATTCATATTTTTATTAATAGATTTAATGAAATGTAAGCTTTGTCGAGGGTTGTCCCAACCCCTAAATATAATAATTCGTATCTTACGTATTTCTTATATTTTTGCATATTAAGTGCATTCTATAATTTTTCGAGAATTAAAATTTCCCATAAATGTATAAACGCTTTAAAGTTTACTAAATTATTTTGATTTATCTCTCTTCGTTTAAAACAGCCTCCTATGCTATTACACATTAGAATGTAAATACGAGCTATTCACAAGTACTGAAATAGATATCTAAATCTTGAATAATTTTAAAAATATATAAACAATAAGAACGCGATTTTCGCCTAAAAGGAGCGCGACACTTCATATTTCTTATACAAGGTGTTCGGCCACCCCTGGGAAAAATTGTAATGGTAGATTTTAGGGCCCAAAATAGGACGAAAATCAAGAATACCAATTAGTTGATGGAGGCTTCGTTAAAAAGTTTTTAACGTTTAAAGTTCCGCCCGTATTGAATTTTTTACTCGAGAATGCGCAGGATTGCGGAGGTATGTCTATTGGGCAAAAATGATTATAATTGACCCCTGCAATCGAAAATAATTTTTTTAGAACGATTTGAAATATTTTAATTTCGTCGAATAAATGTCAATACCTACTCGAATTTTTTTCTCGAAACTGAGTAGGATTACGGGGATATGTATATTCACAAAAAATGATTGAAATTAACCCTCGTAACCAAAAATAATTTTTCCAGAACGATTTGAAATTTTTTTTTTCTGTCGAAAAATTTAGGCACCTACCCCCTGTTGATTTTTCTTAAAAATTCGTTTTTCATTTTTAGTAATTTTGTTTGACACCCTACGGAAAAGTTGTCTAATACTTTTTTGTAGGTACCCATGAGCTCTACTTCAGAAAAAAGTTTCATTGAAATATATTCACTATTGTAGGAGTTATGGCTGTTTGAAAATTGGACCATTTTTATAGGGTTTTTCTCGTTTTGCTGGGTTAAGGACCAACTTTTCGGATATTTTTGCGATTTGTACATATTCTCCATCAAAATACGCGTAGTTTGCTTTTTTAAACATTAAAATCGTCCAATCCGTTCAGAAGTTATGACGTTTTAAAGATTCGCAAGAAATTTCAGGGTAGCATTTTTGGCCTCACATTAGATTTTCAATAAGGAATTTTTTTCTCGAAAATGCGTAGGATTTCGGGGGTATGTGTAATGATAAAAAATGATTGTAATCGACCCCTCTAACTAAATATAATTTTTTTAATATCATTTGAAATTTTTTAATCTCGTCAAAAAATTTCAGTATCTACTCGAATTTTTTTCTCGGAAGTGGGTAGGATTTCGGGGTTATATGTATTCACCAAAAATAATTGTAATTGAGCCCCGCAACCAAAAATAATTTTTTCAAAATGATTTGAAATTTTTTAATAACTTTTTAACGAAGCCTCCATCAAGAAATTGATATTCTTGATTTTTATCTTATTTTGGCCCCTATTATCTTCCACTACAATTTTTCTCAGGGGTAAACATCCTGCATATTTGCATATTAAGTGCATTACGTAGTTTTTTGAAAGTTAAAATTTCCCATAAATATATAAAGATTCGCAGTCTAATAATAAACGAGTATCCTGATAGTCGTCGAAAAGTTAGGAATAAATAAAATTGCACAGTTTTACACCCTCGTCCGTTTCTGGAAGCACTATTTTCCGACGCGACTATTAAAGAAATCAAAACATACTCGGTGGTAGTACACGTATTGGTACACGAAACATATGGGACCCCATTGCTGGGGGTATCACACCCTCCTTTCTATACCCCTAAAATAAATGGTCGAGAGCGCGCGTGCACGCTCCTGTACAGAAACAAAAACGGCCGTTCGCTCGAGCGGGAAATCGCCGTATAAATAACGCTGTATTTGCGCGGCTAATTATTTTTTGGCTTCGCTGGTCAGAAAATTGAAACTGATAAGCATGATCGAACTTACACAGAGGCATACGCAAGCATAATAACACACGAGAAAATATATTAATAGAGTGTCACGAAACTTTATTCGAACCAAACGTGATTTTCAAGAGAAGTCTGTACCAATTCGTTGACAAACACTTTATTTAAACTTCCTCTAAACTCGTACTTTCCTTCAGTGGTGCGTTTTTATAAAATAGTTTAAAACCTCGTATTTTTCGATGTTCGTAAATTTCTAAAGCGTTTCGAATTTCAACTAAACGGTAGCACTTCCGGCAGTAACTTCTCGATGCAAGACGTAAAAGAGACATCGAGATTTATTATAATCCAGTATCGTCGTTTTAAAGCACATAAAGAATCATATTAATATTTTTTAATATCACGTGCTTAACGAAAATAAATATTTAACAATGTTTAAGCGGAGTGTTTTATTCGAGAAAGTGATCGAACAAAGAAATAAAGTGAATTCATCGAGGATAAATTAAACATATTTCATACCTCGCCCCGTTCCGGCGAAATTGAGGAATTCTGAGGGATTTTTGGAACGATCGTTAGGGAACAAAAGGAATCGCAGATATTTGAGAGCCAACAATGGCTCGGTTCCCTCGTAAATTCGCCCAATTAGTCGAATCACCAAAAAATTTGCGGAATATACCTACTCGATGTCGGCAGATATGCGGGGGTCCTTTTGACGAGTCCGAAGAGGAGAAAGGCGCCTAAAACACTCGCTTCACTTGCGAAATACGACTGGAATCTATATTGGATATTATCGATATCTCGATCTATTCAGTCTGCTAATGGAAAACTTATGCTAAGTTAACCCCTGTCGATACATTATGTATCAGCGGAATCGGTTCTCGAATTGCTCGAGCAAACCATTTGGTGCGTTTTTTGGCACTACTCTCTGACAGAAACAAACATTTGCACCCTGTACTTTCCAGGGGTGACGATAACTTTCGCTATTTGCAACGGTAGCGTTCACATCGTCATTAATCATTCGCTAAACGGCATCGTTCGATTAACGAAGCTCGTTCGTTCTCGTGTATCGAGAAAGGATTGTGTTTTTTTTAAATAATAATGAGCTTAAAATACACGAGCAAACAATTTAACGAATAAATATTTTTACACCGTCTCTTTGACCCTTTAATAAAATTAAAAGAAATTTCGAATTTTATACCTAATATCCTTGAATATTTCATTTTATTGTTATTTATTTTATCTAACTTTCGTTACTATACGCTAGGATTTCAATAATGTTGAAAAGATTATCATAGTAGTGGAGATAAAATTTCAAATGTAGAATCAGTATTTATAATTATGAATGTTACATACGATTTTTAAATATAAGGTGAGGCAAGAATCGTAAAACGATCGAAAAAAAAATAACTCTTTGGGCGAGAATAAATCGAAAATTTGGAACAAAATGTTCTCCTAAGAAACTTCGTTTCAAGGAAAATTGATTTCAAATATTTATTTAGACTCGTGCTGTAAAAGAATAACAGTTTACTTATTAATTTTTCCTGTTCGAGAATCTTTCTTGAGGCTATTTTCCTATACGATAAATACTTTGTTTTCCACACAACTGAAATTTTATATTGATTATAGCCATCTGTTATAACAACAAATATACAACAAATATAACCTAGTCTAGTGGCAATAAAAGGAACCTTATGAAAATAGAAAACACTGGAACTAAATGTTTCGTGTGTTTATTTGTTGTACTCCAAGAGATTTTTTACCCACGAATATTAAATAAAGAAATAAATTTAGCTGTAATTAATATTAATCACCGATATCTTTAACCACATTTTCTACACATTCTGTCAGAAAACATTTTGTTGGATTTTATCATTTATACGTCTCTATAGATATTGCACGATTCGTTGAATTCAAACAGTTACTGTTTATATTTGTTTACGTGCAACTGTGTAATTCATAGGAAGTAGTCCAATGATTGAAAAGATCGAGGGATGTGTCAGAGAATTTATGCATTAATAATAGTTTGCATGTAATAAAGAGGGGACTCTTTGAACAATTTCTTGTTTAATAAATTAACTAATTTTCAAACATCTCTACAATTTCATCGAACTTTACAACTGTCTAACAGATTGCTTTCTAAAATGGGGTGAGCAATCCCTTAAAAAGATTAAACACTTCTTTCTATTAATCGAAACCCAACAACTGCAGAAGTATATTTTTCTTGTATTACTTTAAACCCACGCAAGAATTTTCCTTCCTCTTTTCAGGAATGTGCCTCTCAAAAGACTTAAAAACCATCGAACTAAAGTTTAATTCCTCAAACTTTGCGATGCTTAACAATAAGTATAAGCTTATTGGATGAATTTTAAAAATTGTGATTCGAAAAGAGAACCAAATCGCGTATTTTGTATGAAAACATTTTAATCTCATGTTTTTTGAAATGGAGTACGAGAATAAGATTTTAATACAGGATGTTCGGCCACTCCTGGGAAAAATTTTCATAGGGGATTCTAGAGGCCAAAATAAGACGAAAATCAAGAAAGCAATTTGTTGATGGAGGCCTCGTTAAAAAGTTATTAAGAATTAAATTAAAAAATTTCAAATCGTTCTAGAAAAATCATTTTCGGTTGCAGGAACCAATTATAATCATTTTTGGTCAATAGACATACCCTCGAAATCCTACGCATTTTCGAGAAAAAAATTCCTTATTGAAAATCTAATGTGAGGCCAAAAATGCTACCCTGAAATTTCTTGTGAATCTTTAAAACGTCATAACTTCTGAACGGATTGGACGATTTTAATGTTCAAAAAGCCAAACGCCGCATATTTTAGTGTAGAATATGTAGCAATTATAAAAATATTAGAAAAGTTGTTCCTTGACCCCGTAATGTTAAAAAAACCCTATAAAAATGGTCCAATTTTCAAACAGCCATAACTCCTATAATAGTGAATATATTTCAATGAAACTTTTTTCTGAAGTAGAACCTATAGGTACCTACAAAAAAGTATTAGACAACTTTTTTGTAGGGGGTCAAATAAAATTACTAAAAATCAAAAACGAATTTTTAAGAAAAATCGACAGGGGGTAGCTGCCCAAATTTTTCGGCGAAAAAAAAAAATTTCCAATCGTTCTGGAAAAATTATTTTCAGATGCAGGGATCAATTATAATCATTTTTGGCGAATAGACATAATTCCGAAATCTTACCCACTTTCGAGAAAAAAATTCAGTACTGGCGGAACTTTAAATGTTAATAACTTCTTAACGAAGCCACCATCAACAAATTGGTATTCTTGATTTTGTTCTTATTTTGGCCTCTAGAATCTTCCATTAAAATTTTTCCCAAGGTTAGTCGAACACCTTGTATAGAAAAATATAAATAATTTGAACATTTCATCGATCAAAGCTTAACAACTAAGTATATTTTTCTTGTATCACTTTCACGAAAATTAAACCTTCACAGAAATTTTTATTCTTCTCAGAGGTACACTTCTTGGAAGATTTTAGAACCCATCGAACAAAAATATCATTCCTAAAATCTTATGGTTAATTGTACGTATTCTGGATGAATTTAAAAATTCATAATTCCCGAAAAAGAGCAAACTTTAACATAGAAAATCCCTTTTCTTTTCTGTTGTATTACGATTCCTGCCATGCTCTATTTATATAACGAACTAAAGTATCATATTTTAAACCTTGTGGCAAAGTGTACATTTCCAGGACAAATTTTAAAAATCTCGATTTCTGAAGGAAGCAAATTTTAACATAAAAAATCCCTTCCCTTTTCTGTTATATCACGATTCCTGCCTCGTTTTCTTTAAATAACAAATTAAAGTGTCGTTTCTTAAGCCTTGTAGCTACGTATACGCTTCCTGAACAAATCTTAAAATAATTCCTCAAAAAAGCAAATTTAAAAATTCCCGTACCAGAGAATACAAATTTTCTGCCTTATTACGATTCCTACCAAGCTCTATTTAAATAACGAACTAAAGTATCATCTTTTAAACCTTGTGGCAATGTGTACATTTCCTGGGCAAATTTTAAAAATCACGATTCCTGAAGAGAGCAAATTTTAACATAAAAAATCCTTTTTCCTTTTCTGTAATGTTACGATTCCTGCCTCGTTTTCTTTAAATAACAAATTAAAGTATCGTTTCTTAAACCTTGTGGCTAAGTGTACGCTTTCTGATTAAATCTTAAAATGATTCCTGAGCTTTTAGCATAAAAGTTCCCGTTCCAGAGACTACAAATTTTCTGTCATATTACGAATGCTGGCTCTATTTGAATAACGATATAAGGGTATCGGTGTCATCGGAAACGGGTACATTGAGAAAACTCACGACATTTGAAAAGTCCTTGCTCAAAGTGGACGTTGATTGTCCCACCGTCTGTACGAAAAGTGGTGAGCATATCGAGCGCTGTGACTACAGAAGAGCCTATATAGACAGATACCAAAACGTACCCAGGAGTGTCGTAGAGCCACGGAATCTTAGTCGTACTTGAGACTTCGGCTCGATTCCCTTACGGTTATTCTACCTACCGAGAATTACCCCGATACGCTATCCTTATTTTCGAAGAATATCTTAACAGCTTCCCACACAGTGCTTGTTTCTTATTCCATTCCTACTTCGTCGAAGCAAAGGGTAGAAAGAGGGAGCTCCTTGTTCGACCACCCCCTTTCTACGGTCTGAGCTTTTCTTCCCCGTCCGCCTTTTCGGCCCGTCTCTTTCTCTCCCTTAAAAAGAAAAAACCAATAGGGAGAACCGATCAGCTTAATGCATATTGATGCGCGCCGGGCTAAGTGAGTGAAAAATCGCCATCGATCTACCTTCCTGGAAACTGGAGGCATTCTCTTTTTCTTGTCGTCACTCGCCAGTTTTCTTCCACGGTCCTTGCCAAAGCCAATGGCGTTTCGAGATTTCCTCTCTGACCCTCGTCTATAATAAATATAATAAGTACATTCGCGCTTTCAAACAATTTTACACGCAACTTATCCATCGTGGACCAACCCTCCTTTCGCACAATATTCTTTACACAATTTCGAAGTTACGCATCCTCAAATTTTGAAAATAAATTCCCTCAAATATGGAGACTCATATGATGAAATTTTATTGCAAATTTTCGATACAGTCTTGCACGAATTTTTTATTATTATTTTTATTATACCACTATCTTCGACGATAGACGAGATTCTGCATTGGCAAACCCTCCTTTCACACAATTTTAATGTTACACATCTTCAAATTTTTGAAAATAAATTCCCTCAAATATGGAGACTCATACGATGAAATTGTATTGCAAATTTTCGATACAGTCTTGCACGAATTTTTTATTATTATTTTTATTATATTTCCTTTTTATTGTACCACTATTTCCGACGATGAACGAGGTTCCGTGTTAAGTCTAATTTTTAGAGTCTTTTACGTAGAAAATCTCTGGGGATAAAAGTGTACGAATTTCAGCGATTTATAGAAATTAGAAGAAATCTAATAAAGTAGGTTTGCAGGGGATTGTTCTGCGCGATCGCAGTCAATAAAAATTCCCCGCACAGGAACCCTTCCGATACGATTTAAGAGTACATATCTTTGCTGGTGGGTTAAATCATTCGGAAAAACGCGGGGCAGCATGGTGCTCGCAGGATCATTCTCAACGTTCGAGTGCACATAGACGTCATGATAGGACTCTTGACATTTTGTAGCGTTATATGCTGTCGCTGTCGTTGTTTCTGCCGTCCTCGTTGGGGTCTTGGCCCGCAGAACAGATGCCAACCGTCACGGCTCGCCGATGGCTGGAAGGGTGCCTCTAGATTGAGTCCTCTGCCCTGCCTCCCTCTCCCCATTCTCTTCTCGCTAGAAGAAATCGATCTCCTACTCTAATCTGTCCCACCTTCTATTATTTCTACCGAGATTTTACGCTACTCTAATACCTTGTCAAGAATTCGAAACTTTGCCCTAACGAACGTTCACTGCCACGATACACATTGGAATTTCATTTATTTTTAAATGGAAAAGGAATATTACAGTTACTTTCTCAACACTGTTTATGGTCCTTCAACACCTTCATATTGGGATGCAAATAATTGTTAAAAAGAATATTCTTATAAAATGAGAAATTCAATGGGAGGGGGAAATAGTTTAAAGTTAATGTGTTGCAGTTTTTGTTGTTACGTGTAACTTTCTTCCTTCGCTATTAGATTTAAATTAAAATAACACCTTTAAAATTTTATATTAAAATAACACACTGAGACTTTACCTTCGTTTCCTCCTTTTCCCCCCAACGAGTGTGCTAACAATCATAAAGATCTTTTCAATGTAAATAGAATTATTATCAAATAAAAAGACTATCCAATCTTGAACGATTGAAGTTTCACTAATGGAAGAAAACAAAATAACACAATGGAATTATACATTTCAAATTTTCGAGCAACATCGTATTGAAAAATTACGAAGACATATCAGGTTTTAAGACTGTTAAATATAGAAGGAACGCAAGAAGGGAGCTATAATATTTGAAAATTTTACATAAAGCACAGAAGAATTGACAAGCGTTTCCAGCGCACGATTTGAAAGAAGCGCACGAGCGCACTGGAGGACTCTTTATCTCGGTAAAGAAAACGAGCAAACAGATCACAAGGGAGCATCCGTACAGAAGGGATGATAGAATGACAACGGGTACGGGAGCATTATTTTGGGGCTTCGAGAACGGTGGCGCCCATCGGCCTTATGTCAAACCCTTCGACACAATAGACAACGCGAACGTCGAGTGACCAGCCCAGTATGCGCGTGTTTGTGTATTTTTCTTTATTGTCCGCACGTGTGGACGAGAGAGAAACGAGGGGGACAGAGATGGCCGGTGGTTTCGGCTCAAAACAGGTGGTTACCAACGAGAAGAAGAGCCTGCAGGGGTTGGTGGGAAGCCACTTCAAGAGTCGCGTGGCCAACTCAATTACTTTCTAGAGCCTCCAAACACCCGAGCACGCATTAATGCTTCGAGCACTTTGAACTCGTTCGTAACACGACGAGACAACCGTGTCGTCTTATTGTCGAAATCCATTTTACCCGGTGATGTATTCGAACGAAATTTCCACGAGATTAACCGACGGTAATTCTACCCTCGTAGAACACAACGTACAGGCGATCGTCAATAGAATTAATCAATTTGTTTGGGATTAGAGTCGTGTGCACGTCGATTATTCGATTAAACGGCGGCCTGTGTTGTTGGGTTTTATTCGCAAATAATGAATACAAACTTTAGATAGCCTGAATGCAGATTTAATTATTAGCACTAAACCGACACTTCGTGTATACCCGATCCTACCAAAAACCGGTAAAATGTTCCTTTTCTCTTTTACGAGGCAACGTACTTCTAATATTTGCATCATATGTGTAGAAAGTTGTGTTTCGAAATTTACTTATAAGATATTTCTCTTTTATGTAGTATATTTTTTCTGAAAGCATGCATTTTAAAAATTGAAATATAAATACTTAGTATTTTAACTTAAACATTTACAAACTACGTCGAAATTCTGTAATTTTCATCGAATAGAAGATAAAACACCCTTGAAAATGAATTTTGTTTCAAGTAGTTAATTCCGGAGAAAACAATTATTTACGAAAAAATGGCATAGTAATTATGCAAACACCCTGTATTTAAATTTAAATTAATTTTCAATTAAGTAAACAATTTATGATTAAGTTTTATCGTACACTAGTCGTAGGATTAGTAGGAATTGCTAAAACTTCTTTGGGTATGTAGAGTCAAAGTAAATGTTAAAATAAACATAGAAGACAACATAAATAATAGTAGTTGATATGGTCATCGGATAGGGGATGAAATGCCCTTTAAAATGAGCGTTTGTACGAGTCGATAGCTTTATTAGTTCCGGAGATATAGCGATTTTAATTTCAAGTCGATCGGATGGCTAGTTTCGGAGATAGGATTTGTTTACGTTTCGTTGATGCGCTCGCGAGCTCATTGATCTCGCGCGCGTAAAAATAGTAAACAGTGCGTAGTAAATTCTTGGAAATACTACGACTTCCTGGTCACGTGACTGTCTCGACTCACGCGCGACAAGGAGGTACGACGCGACGCGTCAGACGGAGACAGAGATAGTCAAATTAAGAAAAATACCCTTTTACATAAATTACGATATCTCGAAAACGAAAAGTCCGATCGACAAAAACCAAAAACCATTTCAAAGAGGAAGGTTTGCCGCTGCCAACGGTGGCTCGATCATGGAGAAAATGCTAATAATTTCGAAACTGCAACTAATTAAAGTTTTAGTAATTTCAATACGGGTCAGTAGTCTACTTTAACACGGGAAGTCCCATAAGAGAATTTTTTTAAAATTACCTATTTACATAACTTACGATATCTCGAAAACGGGAAGTCGGATCGACAAAAACCAAAAGCCATTTTGAAGGGGAGGCTTTGCCGCTTCTAACAATGGCTCAATTATTAATAAAACCCTAGTGGTTTCGGAACTGCACGCGTCTAAAGTTTTAGTATTTTTAATACGCATCGCGAGACAGAGATAGTGAAAATTGAAAAATTACGCCTTCATTTAAACTACGATATCTCCGAAACGGAAAGTCGGATCGTCAAAAACCAAAAACCATTTCAAAGAGGAAGCCTCACCGCTTCTAATAATGGCTCAGTCATAGATAAAACGCTAGTAGTTTCGGATCTGCGCCCGTGTAAAGTTTAACTATTTTTAATACGCGTTGTTAGACTATTCTAAGACAATGGAAACTGAAGATTCTCTCTTTATATTTTTACTATATATTTGCTATTCATATAGGAAGCTAACCGGAATTTGATACCAAATTTTGTTCGGATTTTTACAAAGAAATATAAATCATTCAATATTGAAAAAATTATTAATTATAATTTCAATATTGAAAGAATTTAAATGGCGCTAAAATAACATTGTATGTTAGAAATTCTAAATGAAATTTTTAAAACGACCCTTTAACCGGTCGTAAGATTTAGTGTTAATTTGTTATATATTATGAAACGTAAAGAGATGTTAGTTTGCGAATTCGTTATTTGTGAATAAAATTTTCTCTACTCCGACAGCATTTTGATAATTATGCATCTTTTCGTTTATGCAATTATACATATATTCATTCCGAAATACTACCAGATTTAGGCAAAAAAGCAAGTCACAAGAAAAGAACCATTTGTCTCTGAGAAAAATCGAAATCACTGAGATCGAATTTGCAAAAGAATTAAAGCAATTTTTAATTTTGATGGAGAGACATACGTGAGATTCTATCTAGTAGAATTTAAAAAATATTGCATTGGAGAATTAGTTCTTAACCGCGGTACAATGAAATCGATATAGAAACGTGATAATTCCACATGCAAGAAATCAAATGCCAAGTAATTGTAATTTAGCGAAGTGGCCATTATAATCTCCTTGACTTTTTCTTGTATTTATTTTTACATTCAATTAATTAAAATAAATGGGACCAATATCCTTCTATTTTAAATAAATATTTTTTTATTGAAACGTACCAATATACCATCACCAAATTGTTATCAGTTTCCAGAAACACACTAATTGATGCTTAGGTGTCGCTTTACAATTTTGCTAAATTTGCCTTTACTAAATATATAAATCAAGATCTGCATTGAAATTGGGAATTTACAAAACCGTTACTGGAAATTGTCAAGTTTCCAAATTAATTAGACTCGAAGTACCGTTCCAAATTAAAATATTAATTTAAATTAGGAATTTACAAAAACGTTATCGGAGACTGTCGAGTTTCTAAATTAATTGGATTCAAAGTACCGTTCCAAATTAGGAGAGTCGTACGGTACTCAGCAACCTCGGCATCGATCAGTGTGTACGAAACCTCGACGTGACCACGGAAAGTGGTCGAGAGTGGACGATTACAAAGTACAGGCGATCCACTTTAATGCCCGGTGTCTACTTGAGAGTTTTACTCTTGAGAATCGGTATGAGAAATGGCGACATAATAAAAACTCTACAAAAACCGTAAAAATTCGAAAATTTACAAATATTTAATTTATCCGGATTGAGAAACTTTCGACGACGACGTGCAATTAAATACGTACGCGCGTGGAGAATATTTAGAGTCGATTATTTTGAAACAAAAATCTCAAATAGTAGACTTCACTACCATTATCTGTCGTTGTCACGCGTACGTTATTTCACTGCTTCGGTCGCGATCACCTCGTTCATTCAACTTATTGAATTAATCTTTGTGTGCCTGACTTAGGTTTACGAATGTTGGTTTAAAAATTCGTTAATATTTCGTTGATTTAAATTCACACGAGTGAACCGCCATTTTGATAATTCCGAAAAAAAACGAAAGAGAATACTCAGACATATATAAATTAATTAAATTGAAGTTTGTATGTTTACTCAGTGCTGGAACTATGCAGGGGCATTTGAATATTTATAAACTGTTAAATTTAACAATTTCACATCGGAAAACAAGTTTAGAAACTCCCATTATATGTCTTTATGTGAAACGAGCGAAATATTAAGTTTTCCAATTCAGAACCTTATTGAATAGTTACTAAAAAAACTGTTGTAATTGTTAGAATATGGAAATTCGAATAAAAGGGCTCATCATCTATGTTATCATATATATATAGACAGCTAAAGCGAACGCGCCTTACTTTGTATATAAATTCTCGTGAATAAAACAGTAATTTCTTCAATTATTATTTCACTAACCAACAGTAATACGTATGTATGTATATTTTGGCACGCACAGACCAATAACTGAGTAAAGAAAGCTATAAAAGAAACTAACCAGATTCACCCCAAATCGATACCACTCGAAGCATTGCATATCAAAACATAATCGTCTATATTATAATCTCCCTCGAACGTTATCGCGTTAACTATTCATTAATCGTCGTTTTAATCGCTACTGCTCGCGGTGAACGAATAGAAAAGTTGAGGATCGAGTAGATACCCGTGGTAAATCGTCGAACATCTCGTCGTTCGTTTGTGTTCAGTGGTAGCACGCAGAAATAACACGCACACAGCGACGGGCACAGGCTCGTTAAGCTGTCGAGAAGGCAACATAAAATAAGAGCCGAATAGCTCGCATAGCTTGGCGCCTCCTGACTGTCCATCAGCTCCAGGGAACTGCTAAGGCACCCTACTCTTTCTTTGGCACCCCATGGACCCCCCCCTTCCCTTCGGAATCCGTTCCTCCCACCCTTCGATTCGTCCTTCATCATCAGGCGACGTATATCGTTCTTCGGCTCCGCAGAAGGGTTTCGCCGTACCGAGAACTAAAAGGCAGGTTTAGGAAAAACAGGAAGTCTTTGCGCGCCTGTCAATCAGCCGTCCACGGTTTTGCGGCCATCCGGTTAATGATGATCCACTGCTCTATCTCGTCAAGATCGTTCGCCTGCCAGCTACGCGCAGCCTGCCCACCCGAACGCGTCCCGATGAAAATAGTAAGCGCGATTGTCGTTACGTTGTCCGCGGGTCGTAGCTCTGGAATCTTCCATGCGACCTCGAAACCCTTTTTTTTCGAAACAGTATCGTCGCTGCGCCGATCCGTCACGTACCAAAGCTCACCGACTCGTACTTTTATTCCGATCACGGTGATCGACAAATTTATCCCTCAAATTCTGGGAACTTGCACGGGTCTCTGTTGTGCCAACAACGCCAATAAACACCCCTATCACGGATGAATGTTCCACTAAATAGAATACAACACATTTTTTAAAATTCGTAATTGATATGGAAAAGATATTTGTTGATAATTAGGGGCGAGTCGTGTCTATTGTTCCAAGTTCTTTAATTATAGCTTCACGAGAAAGTAAAATTAGAGAGCTAGTTTCACGAAAAAGTAAAATTAGGAAGAAATGTCTACAGCATGTATGGATTTGTGTTCGAGGATATTTTGGGTTTATCGTAATTTTGCGACAAGCCAGGCGAGACAAATTTTTCGTAGGCGTCCGCGTTACCGAAAGGGACGATCAATGCGTCAAGATTTATGCGATTGATTCGAACAGAGCAGAGTGACAGTACAAGGAAGCGCTCTTAGTCCTGGTGTCTTTGGTCCCCGGAGGATACATCTCCCTTCGAAGCGCCGGTGTCCGAAGGATCTCTATAAATTTGCATGTAAAATACTAGTGGAGGTTCTCACGACAGTATCTACGGAAGATAGTCTGTCGCATCTATTGACGCACGTTTCAGACACATTCGAGACGCTACGATTGCCTAATTTCATTTTCAAAATAACCGAAAGTCTCTTCCTCCCTGAAATTTCAAACGCTACATACTCTCTTCCACTTTTCGTCCGTCCGGTTCAGTCGATTCCATTCGAAACGGTCGCCATTTTAATTCAACGACCTACATTCTGATGGTAATTTTATTACGATTTAAATATTGCTATTAATCTACATATTAATTTTTGACAACGACTCCAGGTTAACTGAGGTATTAGAAAATTGCGCCATTTTGTGCTAGAAACGATATTTGTTTGTTCTATGCTCGTTTATATGATAGAGGATCATAAACATGTAGATGATGATTGCTATAAAAATATAGTAAATATAATGAAATGTTGGGAAGTGGTAGATTTTTTCTCAGACTCTGCTGGTTAAAATGATACAGTAATATAAACAGTAGGTACTGATTACTATAAAAATACAATAAGTATAATAAAATATAGGAAAAAATTAGAAATTATATTTTTTTGCGCAGACTATGCTGGTTTATATGATATAATAATATGGACATGTATAAACTGGTTGCTATGAAAATACAGTAAATATAATAGAATGTAGGAAAATGCTATAAAGGACATTTTCTTCTGGTCAGATTATGCTCGTTTATATAACACAGCAATATAAACTTCCAGACACTGGTTGCCATAAAAATACAGTAAATATAATAGAATATAGAAAAATACTACGAACTGAATTTTGTTCAAGTCAAACTATGCTGGTTTATATGATACAGTAATATAAACATCCAGATACTGGTTGCTATAAAAATACTATCAATATAATACAATGTAAGACAGTGTTACGAACTGAATTATTTTCTGGTTAGACTATGCTGGTTTAATATAAATATCCAGGTATTGGTTGCTACAAAAATATAGTAAATATAGTAAAATGTAAGGAAGTGCAAGAAACTGCACTGTTTTCTGGTCAGACTATAGTTGTTTATATGGCATAGTAATATAAACATGTAGATATTGATTGCTATAAAAATACAGATAGAATATAGGAAAATACTAGGAACGACATTTCTTCTGTTTAAACTATACTTGTTTATACGATATAGTAATATAAACATCCAGATACTGGTTGTTATAAAAATGCAATAAATATAGTAAAATGTAGGAAAGTGCTAGAAACTGCGTTGTTTTCTCGTCAAACTATGCTGGTTTATATGATACAGTAATATAAACATCCAGATACTAGTTGCTATAAAAATACTATAAATATAATACAATGTAGGACAGTGTTACGAACTGAATTTTTTTCTGGTCAGACTATACTCGTCTGTACAATACAGTAATATAAACATCCAGATACTGTTTGCTATAAAAATATAGTAAATATGATAAAATGTAGGAAAGTGATAGAAATTGCATTGTTTCTGGTCAAACTCTGCTGGTTTATATGATACAGTAATATAAAACTACAATAAATATAATGAAATATAGGAAAATCCTACCACTGTCATTTTTTTTATCAGACTATACTCATTTATACAACGCAATAATATAAACATCGAGAAACTGGTTGCTATAAAAATACAGTAACTGTAATAAAATATAGGAAAATAACTAGAAACGATATTTGCACTGTTCAGACTGTACTTGTGTATACGATATAATAATGTAAGATGCTGTAAATGTAAACGTTAAAATGTCTCGGTGGTAAAAATATGTCGTCGTAAGAACCCTCGATGATTTAGAAACGTAAAAAAATTGGTGCTCGGCCCTCCGAACGTTTTCCTGTCTATCCGAAGAAGATGACGAAGAAGTTATGGACGGTGTAACGATAGTTTAAGGAAAAGGCCGAAGAAGGGAAGAAAGAGATTCCGGCATAGGTGGAAGGGACGAAAGAGGTACGTGAACAGTTTCGTAAACAACGGTTCATGAATACATTTGCTTCTATTGGATTTCCGTTGGATCGAATCGACGTAGGCTGCCCGGTAGACAACTGGACATTGGGACGTGGCGAGATGAGAATACACAGACGTATGTATACGTTTTCGTTGGGCTGAATTGGTACCGCAAACGTAAAGATTCTTGGGCGAGGAAAGTACAGCGGGAGCTTGCTGTCCACCCTTCGCGGAACGCGGGTTCTCTCGAACCACCATCATCACTGCACCCCCGGGTCCATTCGTCCATTCGTTGGGCCGGCCTGGGTTTCCAGACTTTGGGCGTCGGGGGTGGACAAGCCAGGCTGACCGGTTGCCATGGTGACCATATGGATTGATCCGAGCAAATATCATCTCCGAAGACGCCCGAAAGAATCGCCGGATTTCAGAGAACAGCTCTCTGGATTTCTCTACCCTCCTTCCTCCGCCTTGACTCCCCCGTTTCTTTCTTACCATCGCTTTCTACCGCTTGGCAGCTCGCGCCCAGACAAAGCGGGAAAGAGAAGAGAAACTTAGGGGCCGGTTCGCAATAACCATCGGTCGTTGGCTCCATCCATCCGTACAACTAATAGTCGTCTTACATAAGTAAAAAACGTATCCACCTGATCGCGGAATATCGACGTTCCGCAGGAGCTTGAATCCTTTTTAGCCCTCGTCGAAAATTTATTATTGGGTCATTCACCAAGTTTACGCGGCTTTTCCTGCGCAGGATTTTAATTCTGGGTATATAAAATCCTACACAAATATGGTTTAATATATTTTATATACTATGTTTAACGCGACTTGTGCTTCTTTTATTTAAAGTGGCCACTAGTTGATTTTGTTTCATTCAGCGTATAGGGCATTTAAACTCCTAGCACTTAAAGAAGCTTGCAATATGCAGTTAGTGAAAGTGATATGCTAAGTTCAAATCTGGAAATTTTAATCTCGTAGATGTGGTTTCAATAAATGGTTCTCTAAAAGAATTAATGGAGACTAATCTCTGGGAAACTTGTGCAAAGGCACAAAATCTTGGCATTTCACGTGAAGAAATTTATATAGAATGCTCTTTGCTAGAAAATTTAAATAAAATTAAATAGTATACGATTGAATAATTATTTGAAATTAAATCGTACATCAAGGGATTAAGCATGTAATTTGAAACTCGTTAAATTAATTCTGTAAATCTAATATTAACGCTTGTAGAGTTTAACTTAACTTTGGACAATTTAACAAATCTAGCACTGAATATTGAGGAGGTCTTTAGTGACGAAAAAAATCTTCAAACAGTGCTTTCGATATGCAATGTCAATACAAATATTCTTCTGAATCATCTAGTGGAAATTGGATGCTCAATTAATACAATTAATTTCGTGAAATTCCTAAATTACATACGACTTATGTATGCTGATGCCACATGTGATGAAGTTAGGAAAGTATTATATATAAAAGTGTCCCACAAGGAGGTATCTTGAGTGAAATCCTACTCATTATTTACATTTACAGAAATACCATCGATTTGCTAAAAAGCGTCAAAGTCCCAATTTGTAGACGATTTCACACTATATCGTAAGAGACCTCCAATCAATTCCAGCAAATCTTTACTAGAAAAATAAATTTCCTCAATAAACAACTATTTAAAGAATTTAGGTTTATCCCCCCAGAAAACGATTCTCATTCATCTTAATAAACATTCAGAAAAAATAAAAATAAAGATTAACAACAATACACTCAAGTTAAACAGTTCGTTTTCCAAGGGGTAATTTTCGACTATATTTAAACAAAAACGACTCGTAAAACAGTTCTCATTCATTTGAATACATTAGGAAAAATTGAAATATAAATCAACAATAATACATTCAGATCAAACAGTTTATTTTCCAGAGAATAATTTTCAATTATACATTTACATTTAAACGAAAACTATTCATAAAACAGTTCCCATTCCTTTTAATACATCAGGAAAAATTTAAATAGGATAATTTTCAATTATACATTTAAACGAAAACGATTCGTAAAACAGTTCTCCTTCATTTTAAATCAAGAAAAATAGAAATGAAAATCAACAACGCTACAATCAAGATAAACAGTTCGTTATCCAGATGATAATTTTCTACTATTTTACATATAACCGAAAACGACTCGTAAAACAGTTCTCATTTATTTTAATAAATCAGGAAAAATAGAAATAAAGATCAACAACAATAAAATCAAAATAAACAGTTCGTTTTCCAAGGGGTAATTTTCGTTTATATTTAAATGAAAATGACTCATAAACCAGTTCTCATTTATTTTAATAAATCAGGAAAAATAAAAATAAAAATCAACAATACTACAATCAAGTTAAACAGTTCGTTTTCCAAGGGGTAATTTTCGACTATATTTAAACGAAAACAACTCGTAAAACAGTTCTCATTCATTTTAATACATCAGGAAAAATTGAAATATAAATCAACAATAATACATTCAAATCAAACAGTTTATTTTCCAGAGAATAATTTTCAATTATACATTTACATTTAAATGATACCGATTCGTAAAACAGTTCTCATTTGTTTGAATAAATCGGGCAAAATAAAAATAAAGATGAACATCGATAGAATAAAATAAAATAGTTCGTTTTCCAAGGGATAATTATCGTCTATAAATGAAAATTTAACCGAAAACGATTTGGTCGTGATTCCGGGTAGGACGTCTGGTAAAAGAAATCTGGTAGCGAGATTCCGATTGGAAAAATCTGTCGCGATCGAAGATAGACACCGCGTTTGGCGGGATGCCCGGTAATAAGTTTACGTGGACAAGTAGCGGTGTAGTAAATAATGTAGCCTTGTAGAATGTTAGAAGGTACCAATGCTCGCGAGTTAATAGCTCGCCTCTCGGTTGACTCTCGGTTACGGCGAACGACAACTAAGCACGATGAGTGATTCAGTGCGCGTCGTGGCTCGATCTCACTCTCCGCTGCCTTCTAGGTTAGCGATCGGTGGTTCTCAACGCGCCGATCGTTCCGATGAATCCGGGATGACGCCTGGTAAGACGTCCTACGGGGGACCACCCACGGGGACGACGCTCCATATAAAGGTCCATGATCGTCGCACCGCATTGTCGAACAGTTGCCCATCGGTGCAAGCGGCGGCATCGGCATTCCTTCCGTTTTATCTTCTTTCCACCGGCTTCTTCTTCTTCTGTAGGCGCAGAATCTCTGCGTCCTCCTTCTTCCTCCTTACTTTTCGTGCCTTCGTTTTTCTCGGTGACTCTGTTTCACTGACTCGCGCTTCTTTTCGTATCCGTTCCCTCTTCGCTAACTTCTTCTTACAATACGCCGTCCAACTTTATCGGTCGTTCCTTTTTCTTCCTTTTGCCTCGTCCGTCTCTATCGTCAGCTTTGCGCTTTGGCTCGCCTCTTCGTCCTCAGCCCCGATGCCTTTCGCCGGGGTTTCTTCTTCTTGCGGCGAGAATTATAAATTAAGCTATTAAATGTGTGTTGAACGTTTCTTGCCGGTCCCGCCGTTCCATCCTACGGTGGACTTTAGGAACGATCCTCGAATCCAGATATGGACTGCTTGAGGTCGTTTCCCGAACCGATGGTCACGCTGGCCGTGGTTCCGTCCCGTGGGTCAAAACGTCCCCCGGACCCGTCCTCTTGCGCGATTCGACACCTGGATTTCCATCCACGTGGTTTTTGCTGTACGTCGAACGGACGCGATCGTCGTCGTGCGCGACTTCTTCGCGCCTGTCGACAGCCGGCTGCCAGATCGTAATGCCGAGATGAAGCTTTGATCGTCCTTCGTTGGTGGGCACTCGTTCCGTCGTTGTAAATTCAAGTGACGCTTTAATTAATTGCCGGACGGACCCGACGACATGCCTTTCTTACGCCTGCTGCCGCTCATCCGACGACGCTTCGATGGCGTAATTAATCAGCGCACCGACATGCTTTTTCGCGCAATTGTCCAAATACGATTATCGTTTTAGTATTCTTGTTGAATTCAGTAGACGTCACGCGGCGGTTTCATCCCGGCGAACCGCCACATTAGGCGCGCGAATGGTAATCGGTACGAGGGAACGTCGTTAAGGCATCATAAAACATATTCCCCGACCGTCTCTTGCGATAAACCGCGAACGACCTTACTCCCTTTAATCTCGGGAATTAAATCGAACCGTTCGAAAAACGCACGCTGCCTCGCGAAAGTATTCCAGCGCATCGAATGTGTACACCACACCTATCGAATTGCACGGATCTGACCCCCCTGCAAACTATTGACGCGTTGCTAATTTAATACGTAAAAGTTTGTAATAGTTAAATGAAATTTCGATGGAGAAACTACATTATAAAATTGAAAAATATTTCGAGCAATCTTAATGTCAATAAAATTAAACTTTCTCGAAATTATCTTGACAATTCGATGTTCAAACATTGAACTATAATATTGAAAGTGAAAATAGCTCAGCACGAAAGAGTCTTCAGTATTTTTTGATTGAGCCAAACAGTGAAAATCGAATATATTGCGATGGTAATTGTATTCATAAAAATATCGAACAAAACACAGTTGGCTGTAGAAACCGTAAAAACAGCATTACAAATTAAATGCTATTTGTATTGAAAGGTTATCAATGAAACAACTATATTATAAAATTAAATTTAATTTTAAATCATTACAAAAATTGCATATCTTCGAGCAATCTTAAAATGATGTAAAAAATGAATTCAATAAGATTAAACTTGACTTTTTCGAAATTATTTTGACAATTCGATGTTCAAACATTGAGCTATAATATTGAAAGTGAAAATAGCTCAGCACGATAAATTAAATGCAACTTATATTGAAAGGTTGTCAATGAAACGATTATATTATAAAATCGAATGTCATTAAAAAAAAGTATGTTTTGTCGATATACTTTGAGCAATCTTAATACCAATGAAATTAAATTTGACTGTTTCGAAATTATTTTGACAATTCAATGTTCAAGCCTTGAACTATAATTTTAAAAGAGCAAGTGAAAGTAGCTCAACACAAAAAAATCTTCAGTATTTTTCGATTGAGCCAAACAGTGAAAATCAAATATATCAGCATAACGAAATAAACGCAATTTATATTGAAAGGTTATCAATGAAACAACTATATTATAAAATTAAATGTCATTAAAAAGAACTACATCTCTTCGATATACTTCGAGCAATCTTAATGTCAATAGAATTAAACTTGACTGTTTCGAAATTATTTTGACAATTTGATGTTCAAACCTTAAACTATACTATTAAAAGCGCAAGTGAAAGTAACACAAAAAAGTTTTTAGTATCTTTTGATTAGGCCAAAGAGTGTGAGATTGGGATGTATCGCGTTGGGGGAAACGCGCGACGAATTTGGAATATCTAGAACCGAAAATAGCGGTTCAAAAAAAAAGAATAGTTTTCGCGCAACTTCTAAGACATTTTCCCGGGAACTCGTAATCCATTGAGAGACTTAAACCTCTTGGCTCGACTTCGTTCGGTACGGTGGTCGGTCGGGTGGCGGTAACTTCCGGTTAAGTCAAACACAGCGTAAAGTCGCGGGAACTTCGGACTTGGCAAGTCCCAATGAGGCGTGTAATGCCATTAAAGGGAATCTTATTACGCTACGGCACCCTAACACGCCCCGTACACTAGACGCCTTCGCTTTACTGCAACAAGTACCCGTCTAACCTGGTAATTAAGTCCCGATTAATTCTCCGCTTACTTTACCTGCCAAATGGCGCGGGACGAGAGGAATACGAAGAACATTAAGGCCTCTCGACGAAAAGAATATTATTTACGGTAGCGTCGTTCTTTACGCGTGATCGACAATCTGTCAAAGTGACAGAGACATCCACTGTACACAAATCGTGTGAAACAGTGTCAAACTTGTGAGTCAACGTGGGCCAACAAATGCAATTTTGGGGAATCTATGAACCACGAACGGAGAAACGTGTGACAAAAGAATTTTAGCAATTTGGAACACGGTTCAAATTTTATATTTATTTTTGTTTCGATGCATTTGTAAGAATTTAAGAGTATTTTAATTGTTAGTAGGTGTATAGAATGTATTGATCATATTTCAACAGAGACGTGCACTGTGCATAAATCGTGTGAAACAGTGTCAAACTTGCGAGTCAACGTGAAACAACGTCAAAGAATTTTAGCAATTTGAAACACGGTTCAAATTTTACATTTTTTCTACGATCCATTTGTAAGAATGCAATTAACACTAGAACTACCGACAATTACACTGTACTTATTTGTACCAAAGAAATTAAAACAAAACTTGAAGAAATATATAATACAATGGAAATAAATGTCTATTCATTCTCTTATAGAAAACCACGATTTTTGAACAATTTTTATAAGAAATTACGAATGGCTCATTTGACTGCTTTGGTAGTTCCAGTGTTAAAAAAGAGTAATTTAATTTTCCAGTAGTAATATAGAATGTTGCAACGAAAATATCCTTTAAGATGTGGTGTTTTTTGGTAATGATATTTTTAATATTAAGGATAAATGTTGGATTAATTATACAAGATGTCTTTCATTTTTCAAGATTAATTCAGAGCTCCAAAAGTGTAATTTCTTTGAAAGTGGAGCAGTAAGTTACTTAATCTTCCTCGTACTTCGAGCTTGTAAGAAAAGACAGGGGTTAATTGCACCATTAATATTACAAACAATGTAATTTCCCTTCGTTCTACTTAATTCTCCGCGTTATTTTCACGACTAAACACACATGTACAATATTCAGAGTATCAATTGGTATTAACAATATTGTTTCGTAGAATGTGTAGTTTCGTTTCATTGCACCTGTTGCTGTAGGAAGTAAAAGCTTGCATCAGCGACGGCTCGGACTTTCAGGGACCTGCTAACTCGTATAGATTGCTTCGTTTTGCTATTTATTATTTCCACTCATACGAGAGTGAACAGAACTTTATGCCTTCGCAGAAATTTAAATTTATCTTTGAGTGAGAAATTGCTATGGGAGATATAAAATATATGATGCATGAGAAAAATAAATGTGAAGGAACGTGAACTAGTTATCTGTCTTATTATTGTAAAAGTTTTTATAGTATGTCGTATTAATTTTTTAATGACTTATGTTTCTATATTTATTACATACAAAGAAGACGAAATTCCAAAAGAAATATTGGATACTATAATTTATATAATTTTCCATAATTGTTTCAAAATATTAAAATTTTATTTGACATGTATTTAACTTTCAATCTATGATTTATTTTTCACTGTTTGGAAAGTGCTTTTTCTTCTTGCCTTCTCTAATTTTCTCAGTTCTTCTAACGTTCCTAGATCGATGTTACGTTCGACACAGTCATTCGTAAAGAAAATAAGACTAGTACGAGACGGTTTAGAAACGTTTGAGTAACCCGAACAAATCAAACGACCATTTTTCTTCCCGCTGTCAAAGTTCGAATCCCTTTCTAAGACGCGTTCGCTGAAGAATAAATTGTTATTTGGAAATAGCGACAACCCTTTCGGCCCACGGTACACCTGTTTGCTTACCTCTAACGACGATAAAGTGCTCGAGCAGCTCCGAAACCGTGGCCGTAAATCAATAGAAGCTAGAAAATAACTTCGCAATAATTCACAAAAGTGCGGGGAATCTCAACGAAAGGCCGCTGCGTTGCCGGTGAGAAATTAAAATAAATCAAACTTATCTGTTGCTCCGGCCACTTGCCGGTGGTGATCTGGTACGTGTACGTTTCCACGTACGTGTGTGGAACGAACACACATCACGAGTCACATGTACGTGGAAGACTGAAAACAGTGCGTGATAGAAACACTGGTGTATATAAATATTTCCTTTACTATCTACCGTGGCTGTCCTATCGTTATTAAATAACGGCTAACATCTATAGCGGGTGGATTCCATTTATTCGAACCGTGATCAGAAATGGACATGGTCTTTACGAATACATATACAGGGTGTTCGATCACCCCTGGGAAAACTTTAATGGGAGATTCTAGAGCTCAAAATAAGAAGAAAATCAAGAATATCAATTTCTTGAGGTTTCGTTAAAAAGTTATTAAAAAATTAAATTACAATGTTTCAAATCATTCTGAAAAAATTATTTTTGGTTGCGGGGCTCAATTACCATCATTTTTGGTGAATAGATATATCCTCGAAATCCTAACCATTTTCGAGAAAAAAATTCCTTACCGAAAATATAATTTCTGGCCAGAAATGTTACCCCGAATTTTCATGCGAATCTTTAAAACGTCATAACTTCTGAACGGATTGGACGATTTTAATGTTTAAAAAAGCAAACTACGCGTATTTTGGTGGAGAATATGTACAAATCGCAAAAATATTGAAAAAGTTGGTCCTTGACCCCGCAAAATTAGAAAAACCCCATAAAAATGATCCAATTTTCAAACAGCCATAACTCCTACAATTGTGAATATATTTCAATGAAACTTTTTTCTGAAGTAAAGCTCATGGGTACCTATAAAAAAGTATTAGACAACTTTTCTGTAGGGCGTCAAACAAAATTACTAAATATCAAAAACAAATTTTTAAGAAAAATCGACAGGGGGTAGGTGCCTAAATTTTTCGACAGAAAAAAAAAAATTTCAAATCGTTCTGGAAAAATTATTTTTGGTTACGAGAGTTAATTTCAATCATTTTTGGTGAATAGACATACCCCCAAAATCCTGCACACTTTCGAGAAAAAAATTCGAGAATGTGGACAAATTTTTCAACAAAATTAAAAATTTTCAAATCGTTTTGGAAAAATTATTTTTAGTTGCAAGAGTCAATTACAATCATTTTTGGTGAATAAACATACTCCCGAAATCCTGTGTACTTCCAAGAAAAAAATTCTTTACCGAAAATATACTGTGTGGCCAGAAATTCTTGTTTAATTACTGTCGCTATTTATTTAAAAACCTCACCACTCTGTAATAAACAGTTTGCAGAGAAGTAATTCTCTTGGAACCTGTAGAGAAATTGAATATGTAAATTAACCACTATAACCACTAATAAATATATTCAAACAGACCATTCACTTTTATGTTATCTTAAGTTCAGTATTTCGAAAGTATACATTTCAAATTGTAAATCATAAATGGCTGACGTGAACGTAAATAAAAAAATCTTGCAAGGAAATATTTAGATACACTTTAAATCAGTGAAACACTACATTAAACGCAATTGTGATCGTTTAAATGGCATTGTATTGCACGTATAAAGTAAAACAAGCGCCAGATTTGTCTTGTGACAAATGATTCTCGCTGGAAAAATTAATTTAGAAAGAAGTTGCGCAAAGTGTTGGATAGTGTTGGCTCGTTAGTAGTTTGAGCGTACACAGTTTATATTGGGGAGTCTAAAGAGGTTGATAGGGATTACTGATGATGGTTAGACCGACTTCTGAAAGACTTCATGGTGTTAAGACGCTGCTCGTGCTCGAGGCAAGACTTATCTCCGACGGTTCGGTAAATTCAGTCAGCCTCCCCGCCCCCCTCCTTCTGTGAATAAATACGGTTAGTGGCCAGCCAAGGCCCTTTAGATCCCTTTGACCGGAGGGGGCAGTGTGCGGGGCGATGGTAACTGGTAAGTGCCTAGGGCGACCATCTGTGCCCTTCTGCGCCTATGCTGCCACGTGGATGGCGTTATAGTTTATGCGGCATTTGTTGCAGCTATGTGCATGTATTATCGTTAATGTGCCGGGTAAGCTAAAGTAAGGCATCGCCTCCAGCAGTAAGTCATACATAAGAGAACAGGGAAACTTCTGTTCGTCAATCCGTGTTACGTTTGTCGACATCTATGGTAGCGTCGAGTCATAGATTACTACAATTATAATTTGTTAGGTATCGTATTATTTATTTGAGAAGAAACTCTTTTTTCAATATGGTGTAGGACTCAGGAGATGACGTCAAACGATAAGTACCCTTTAAAAGCTGGAGCTTGGGGTCACTTCTGACCTAGGATCACGAAACCAAAGAATACACTTTGGCAAGTTTCCGTTTTTCTATACTATTTCCCATATAGTATAAGAGACAACTGATTCCCCAAACACGGCCCAATAATGACACTTTAAAAGCTTGGGGTTACTTTTGACCCAAGATCACGAAATCAAAGAACAGACTCTAGAAAGTTTCTGTTTCCAATAACGACCCTTTAAAAGCTGAAGCTTGGGGTCACTTCTGACCCAAGATTACAAGATCAAAGAACGGACATTAGTAAGTTTCTGCTTTTCTATTGACCCAAAATATAGTACAAAAAGTAAGTTCCTTGCACAATTATCTTCAATGCATTTTTTTCATGTAATAATAGAGCACAATATTGATTATAAATAAATAGTTTCAGTCATGGGGTGCTAAGGTTTGAAATACACATACTTATGGAATATAAATTTACGAATTTTTAAGTCAAACTGAACCTGTGACGAATTTGTAATTAGGAGAATGAAACAATTTAAACACGGATTATTTGATAAAAATAATTGAAACTATTCCTCAATGTTTGTAAGAAGTTATTCGACATGATTGTAATTTTATGAAATCATCACTACACAGATTATATTAATATTTGTATGAGCTTTCATAGCATCTTTCCTTTTTAGGAAACAATAAGCAAGTACCAAAATGGCGGAAATTGTATTCTAAGCCCCGATGTCTAGCTTTAAAAATTCACTTTAAACTTTTTAGGACTAAATTTTATTCAATGAGCATCGTTTTCAAATTTTGTTTATTACAAATTTTATAACGATAAATTCAATATTAGATCTGTTATCTTAGAATAAAATATAACAAAATTGTCTTTTTTGATTTTCCCCTATTAAAATCAACGAGTAAACGATTCTTACTAAAATCGACCCATAATCTATCAGAATAGACAGTGGATTTTCTGTTTAAAACGAAGTTAGTTACATTGTAAGAGATGTATCGCCAACTGTTGAGGAAAAAACTTTTGAAAATTTTACTGTGATAAAGTACAGATTGTAGAGGGTTCGATTGTTAATTTGATTCGCAGTTTTTGGACTGGCCGTGACCTTTTTGGCGTTGTTCCGCTGAAGATGGCCAAAAACCCCTGACAGTAGGGACCAGTAGGGGGTGACTCAACGATCGTAGCGTTACCAAACTGTAGTGGTGTAACTTAATACATGGGGTATACGCCCCTCTCGCACACGTCGTTTAGCGCGCATGCCGCTATCGCCACCAGACGAGCCACAGTTAGCCTGTGTTTCTGTACACTCTGTGCACGCGCGTGTGCGTGAGCGTGTATCTGCGCGCTACGAATTAGTCATGGAGAGGCAATTCCCGATAATAAAATAAGAGAGGAGCGTAACCGATTATCGTGGTAACGAGCGTTGCGAAATTATCGTAACGGCCTGGTTCGCGGCTATCGGGCAGCGCGATCATCGCGATTCTTCGTACGCGCTATTGTTTTCTCTTGTACCGAGAGCTGGTCGATCGATATCACCGGGAAGGATGGTTAATTAGTCACGATCGGTGTCCGCGTAATTTACGACGCGATGGCGTAAAGATAAAGGGATAGCATCGTAAGCGACAACTTTTGTTAAGGTTGATCGCGATCTGATAGATACTCCACGCGACCGTGTATATTTAATAACCTAATCGTTTCGGTACATTCGGTACTAGTAAAAATTTTATCGACGCTGAGCTATCACCCCCAATCCATAGGTTCGTCCCTAGTTTGAAGGGAATCTCGAAAATGGAACGTTAAATGTACGTTTCACTGCTCTAAAATTTCTTTTTAAGTTGCTTTCTCAACGAAATTTATTATTCTTTGTTATTGCAAGTCATTGACCAGGATATATTTATTTTAATTCGATCGTTCGAAACATATACTTTCGTGCAAATTATTCGTACAATTTATCAATCTTATGTAAGTTTTATATTGATAGAACCAATCAATTTCTGCATCACGATGGAAAAATATTTTTTTTATGTACTTTTAACGATACTTCACTATCAGTCCCATAAGTTCGTTCTTATTTTGGGGGGAATTTTGAATTTAATACACATTTTGCTATTTTAATCGCCATTTTTTTTTTTAGTTATATTCTCAACGAAATTTATTACTTTTTTTGTTATTACAAGTCATCAACAAGGAGATATTAATTTTAATTCGACCGCTCCAAACATACACTTTCGTGCAAATTATATAAGTTTCATAATTTCTGCATCACAATGGAAAAATAGTCTTTTTAAATAAGGTTTTTCTTTTAATTGGAATAGACATTCCATTCGTCGTTATATTAATCAAATTTAGCGTAAATTACTAACGAATAATATTTACAAGTTCCATACTGTCAGATATGGAATTTTAGGGGTATCGCCATTTTTTAAGACGGAAACGTTTAAGTATCTCGAAACGGAAAATATGTGACTCGAGCCACTTTCGCGATAACCGGCAGAAAGATCGTTAAACATTCAGAGATAGGCGAGCATACGTATAAAATGTCAATGCCTATCAATGTCGGCATGAAATGAACTCACGACGTACCCTATTTCCGCGTCGTGCTACCCTCTACCCCAAATTGCCAATTTTATCGATAATACGGATCTAGTAATTCGATAGATATATAATGCAAATTCAGTTAATTGTTCCTTCGAAAGGAAGAGACGACAGGGAGTAGGAACGATCACGCTTGTTGCCCTTTTGTTGCCCACAGGACGGTCGAGGGTAGCGGGAACGGTGTTAGATATCTTCCTGTAAGATTGAGTTTCCATCTGCATGTGTTACCGATGAATCGAAGGACATGACTGACAACGGAACATGCCGTACAAATGGACCAGATGGTACAGATCTATTTCCCTCTTCGTAGAATACTGCGAATTTATATTTTATTCTTCCGTTAAATCTCGCTTGACGCGTACGTAAAATATATCCGCGCAAAATTGTGTCATTTGGTAGCACGTGAAAATTTAAATAAAATTAAAGTTAGATTGTTGGAAATAAATTTTGATTTTAAGGAAAAGTTTCACCTTTCAAAGAGGACCAGATGATTTGTAGGACACAATTTTCAGTTGTTTTTTATGCATTTCGAATTTGTTAAGACATAAAACATTTTCGTTGCCAGCCAGGTTCAAAATTGACCCACTTTTACTATTATATTTTAAGCCTTCAAAGGGAGAGGTACACTCTAGGATAATGTGACAAGTCAACCCCTAAAATTTTCCTGTTTCTTAGCACCTATCGAACAGTAGAAATAAAACAATGTAAATACCAAGAATCTAATTTTTCTAGAGAAAGAGAAACCAAACACGTTGCAAAAGTTTTTATTTCCTAAATTAACAATATACAAAGTGGTGTATAAAGTGGCCACGTCTTATAATAATTCCAAAGTTCTGAACCTGTTCGAAAATTATTTGAGAATATAAAAATACGAGAAACCAAAAAATATGCTTCGTTTTATTTTCTGTCAAGAGACATTGCAAACATTTATTTTATTGGAACTTGGCGTTGTTTTCTACAGAAATTTCACATACTGTCGATATAGAATTATTTATAATCATTTACAAAGTATACTGTCGCGTTTCCAATGACATATAGAATATTTTAGAAAGAAGAAAGAGAATTTTTTACACTCGCGATTAGATTGTTTTATAAATACTTCTTGCTTGTGTAAATCGGTTCGAACACGATGCGTTTAGAGTGATGGGCAGTAACGGGAAACGACAAGTAGACTGAATTCATTTTACACGACACGCGGTTGCTGTAATACATACTCTGCTTACCCTGACCTACATATTCCGTACTCAATCAATTATCTACGTACAGCCAATAGAAGCCAACAGTGTACTCGACTATACTCGAGTGGCATGACAGTTGATGTGTACCCTTATTTCAGCTGCTAAGTATGGTACCTCGCATCAATTAATACGGGAGAAGAAGAAATTAACTTCTCTATTCTTTCCATTTCTTTTCTTCTGCCATGTTTCTACAGTTCATTTAATTTACGATTTCGCTGTACATCTTTCGTGACTAATCGTCATTAATTATCGAAAGAAAAAAATTAATAAACTTCTGCATACCACTTTTGTATTATTACAAGCTTTCACGTTATTATTTTTATTAATATATATTTGTGTAGGATAATTGTATTAGTGATGAACTAACAACGCAGGGAATACAATTCGTGTTCTTTTACTAATTACAATTTGTGCTCGGTTGCAATTCTAAAATTGAAACAAATACTTTTTACGAGTATCTATGTTACTTTTTCTAAAATTTCTTCGACTCTAAGTAAAAAATAAAAGTTATTTGCTTGGGGGTTGATTATATAAAATGAAGCTTGGAATTTATTCCTAAGACCTCGAGCCGACTAAAAAACAAAATGGTTACATTTCAGTTATTACATCCCACATAAAACACGATTCTTTACAATACAGAATGATTTGAACGAAATAGAAAGTCTAACTATTTTTATTATTAATATACTATTGGGGAAACTATTTCAGGAACAATGGGATTTTAATATAATATCAAGGAAACCTACATTATATATTTGTAATAATTCAGACACATTCTTTAATAATAACAAAAATTAATAAAAATAAAAAATGCAATAGGACATAAACGTTCCAAAGACCTAGAGCAGATTAAAAAAGAAAATGGTGACACTTCGGTTATGACATCCCACATAAATCACGATTCTCTGCAACGCAAGGATGGTTCGTCCGAACGAAACGGGTCACCAGTCAGGGAAACTCGTTTTCCCGAGGAAAGGAGACTCCGGCCGGTTGAAATCTGTACGATAAAATTCAATCCGCAACGGTGCGTGAAACCGCGCCAGTCCGTCTTCCCTGAACCAGAGCCAGATGGTATCCACTAATTTTTTAAATGGCTATTTAAAGGGTTGGTGTCCCAATTAGCATGCTAATCGGAAAACTGGCCAAAGTTTCGGAGCGCCGGGATCCCTAGACCGGAAAGTCCCGTTAAAAAACAGCGGCGAGAACGATTTGCGCAACGGCACTCGTTGGCTCGTGGACGCCGTGTGCACCCTCGTCGATCGTTCGCAACAGATAAGAATGATAATTGTGCGGTACCACTCATTCTCGCCACACCCGAGCAAACGAACGCGCGGCTCGCGTGACGCGTGCGCTTCCACACACCTTTCCTGTCGGCTTTTCGTATCAACCCGGTGCACGCGTCCACGGACGTACGAGCATAAAATTGGGATTGCCAACAGGATGCTATCCGGCGCAGAACGAGTGCGTTCGATGCCTGTAAAGGAGTGTCCCCATAAGCGCGACTCGCCTCAACCTTTTTGGGCCAAAATGGCGCGCGAACTGCCAACCAGAGATGCCAGACGGAGGCCCCGGGTGCACCGAAGACACCTCATTCCACTTTCTCACACTATGCCAGATCACGCGTACGTGAGCTCGTAGAGTTTCGGAGAGTCGACAAAGGCAAACTGACACATGCCCTCTTTTTCGATTCTCCAGCCTCTGTTGGTCTCTGCATGCCTCTGCTGGTCTCTACATGCCTCTACTGGTCTCTGGTTGTCTCTGCTGGCCTCCACTGCCCTCTGTTGACTGCTACTGACCACTCCTGATACTTTTGACAAGGTATAACGATTGCTACCGACTGCTGCCAGCCTTTGTCAGCCTCTACTGGTCTTTGCTGATCTCTGCCTGCTGGACTCTACTTGCCTCTGCATGCCTCTGCTGGCCTCCGTTGGCCTCTGCCCACCGCTGCTGACCACTGCTGTTACTTCTGACAACGTATAACGATTACGACTGGCTACTGTTAGCCTCTCCCAGCCTCTGCTGGCCTCTGCTGACCACCGCTTATATTTCTGACAACGTATAACGATTACTACTGACTTCTGCCTGCCTCCACTGGACTCTGCTGACCGCTACTGACCACTCCTGTTACTTCTGACAACGTATAACGATTACAACTTGCTACTGTCTGCCCCTGCTGGACTCTGCTTGCCACTGCTTGCCACTGCTAGCCTCTGCTGACCACAGCTGACCACCCCTGATGCTTCCGACAACGTATAACGATTACTACTTATTACTGCTTGCCCCTGCTGGACTCTATTTGCCTCTGCATGCCTCTGCATGTCTCTGCTGGCCTCCGTTGGCTTCTGCTGACCACCGTTTATATTTCTGGCAACGTACAACGATTACTACTGGCTACTGCCAGCCTCTGCTGACCTCTGCCAGCATCTCCCGACCTAAGCTGGTCTCTGCCAACATCTCCCGACGTCAGCTGACCATCGCTGATCACTGCTAACCGTTGCTGACAACTTGTGACATGATGTAATATAATATAATATGTTTATATGTATTAAAGATTTGTATAATGTAAATCTATGGCAATAAATGATATAATAAATGATATGTTCTCATCATTTCTACCTTTCCTTTCCTCTCGAAACCATTCCCTTACTTATAAGATACGTGCCACCCCTTCCCATTTCATGTCCTCGTGATAACAAAGTCTAAAATGGACATAAAACTGTCAGCGTTTTACTTATGGTCGATTAGAGATACTTATTCATTCATTCAGTAAACGTCAGCTCCCGTACTAGCTGCCAGAGATAAAAATTTTTAAGTCTAAAATGGACCTGAAACCGTCAGCGCCATAGCTACGGTCGATAGGTAAACGCCAGCTCCGCGTACTAGCTGCCAGAGGCAAAAATTTTCAAAGTTCCGCGGAAAAATTTTAAATCTGCCGCCGCCTGGGCTTTCTCACAAGCGCTCGCTCGAGCCTTCGTTTCTATATATACACTCGTTAACCCAACTCTAAATGGGCCATTTCATGACATGCCTTCCTAGCAGCAACATCTAGCAGCAGCAGCGGAGCCGGCAGGAGCTGGTCCTCCCCTGGAGGGGGGGTGGGAGTCCGGCCAGGTCTGGCTGGCGGTCTCCCACCCAGTGGGAGAGGGGGGGGGGGGGGTGTCGCTGCAAAATTTTCGGGATGTTCCTTCCCGAAAATTTTCTAAGTTCCACAGCTGGCAGGAGACAACAACAATGGCGGATGGCGACTACCAGGAGAGAGGAGAAGGGGCCAGCGACGATCTTCCAGAAAAATTTCTAAGTTCCACGGCTGGCAGGAGACAACAAACACTTGGCAGAAAAATTTCAAAGTCCCACGGCTGGCAGGAGACAACAAACACTTGGCGGGAAAATTTCAAAGTCCCACAGCTAGCAAAGTTCCCGGGAAAGATTTCACAGGGGGGGCTCTTTAAAATTTTTGCCGAAAAATTCAGGCCGGAATTTTTGCCGCTGCCTGAAACTTCCGAGAAATTTCAGGGATTCCGAGAAGTTTCAGGGTTTCCGAGAAGTTTCAGGGATTCCGAGAATTTTCAGGAATTCTTAGAAATGACGTCATTTCCAGGAATTCGCAGAAATTTTCTGGCGGCGGGAGATTTGAAATCTTTCCGAAGAACTTCGAAAATTTTTAAAGATACGGAGTGTCGATCGAATCTTATAACTAAGGGAATGATTTGGAGAGGGAAAGAACGGTAAAAAATGATGAGAACAGATAGAAATCTTTGAAATTATATCATTTATTGACATAAATTTACATTATACAAAACTTTAATACATATAAACATATTATATTATATTATATCATGTCACAAGTTGTCTGCAACGGTCAGCAGTGGTCAGCAATGGTCAGCAATGGTCAGCTGACGTCGGAAGATGTTCGCAGAGGCCAGCTTAGGCCAGGAGATGCTGGCAGAGGTCAGCAGAGGCTGCCAGTAGCAAGTAGTAATCGTTATACGTTGTCACAAGGATCAGGAGTGGTCAGTAGCGGTCAGCAGAGGTCAGCGGAGGTTGGCAGAAGTTAGTAGTAATCGTTATACGTTGCCAGATATATACGCGTTGGTCAGTAATGGCCAGCAGAGGCTGAGAGAGGTTGACAGTAGCCAGTCGTAACCGGTATACGTTGTTAGAAGTGTCAGGAGTGGTCAGCAGAGACGAGCAGAGGCATGCAGTGGCAAGCAGAGATCAGCAGGGGCGAACAGTAGCATGTAGTAATTGTTATAAGATGTCAGAAGCATCAGGGGTGGTCAGCAGTGTTCAGCAGAGGCCAGCAAAGGCATGCACAGGCAAGCAGTAGCAAGTAGTAAACGTTATACGTTGTCAGAAGTATCAGGAGTGGTCATCAGTGGTCAGCAGAGGCCAGCAGAGACACACAGTAGCCAGGAGTAATCGTTATACATTGCCAGATATATCAGAAGTGGTCAGCAGTGGTCAGCAGAGGTCAGCAGAAGCAAGCAGAGACCAACACACGCAGGCAGAGATCAGCAGTGGCCGGCAGAGTACGTTGTTAGAAGTATTATCAGTGGTCAGCAATGGTCAGCAGAGGCCTGTAGAAAAATTCAAAAAGTTGACATTCCCTTTTTATTATTTTTTATTATCGCAAGCCATCGACTAGGACGTATTAATTTTAAGTCGATCGTTCGAAACACATTTCATTTAGAGCATTTTCTATTTTAATTTATTTTTTTGGACAAGAAAGAAACGCAAGAAAATTGGGAAATAGATTATTTTTGTATAAACTACTGTTTTCTTTACGAAAAGAAATTCCCGATCCGTAAAATGTAGTAAAACAGATTGTAAAAGAATTCAAGCAAGAGTTTTGCATAGAACATCGACAAATAAATATCGATGAGAACATGAACTCTAGAACTATTTTGAAAAATTATGAAACGTTCAACGTGAAAGATATGATTTAATTCCAGCAGTGGGTGACGTCCACTCGAGTATGTGAACCATAGACCTCCCTTTTGGTCACAATGGAATTCATTTCGCACATAAGGTGCCATTATCCCTTTGGAGAATCTCAAGTACGTTCTGTGCTGTTCGTCGCAACAGTGGGAACGCAGTTTTGACCCAAAACGGTCTGCCATCATCGTCAGCTCCGCGTTAGGTTTGTGGGATCGCGCCTTTTGTGGAACGCATGCGATTGATTTACTTATCTTCGTGATTTCGTGTTCTTATGCATGAAAAATATGCACATATGTACATGCAATACATTTATTACCACGTTTTCGATCATTTTTACTGTAAAATTTACAATGTTATTTGAACTCTTTATTTTTCGAGTAATTTCTCTATTAAAATGTCTTGCATCGCTGGAAGAAATTATATTTTTCATACATGTACTTGGAAAGGCATTTTTTTGGACTTCTCAGAGAATAATACTTCACTAATTTGTTGAGTGACTAAAACAATATCTCTACGTTTTGTCCCATGTATTTTTTTAGACCTCAAGAATGAGTTATTTTCCTATTGATATTAATTTATACGCAGAATAAATGTAAAAGAAAGCTCCAATAGCGTCAGATTTCTATATTTCAAAATTGAAATAAATATAGATTCAAAAACGTAACTTTTTCTCGAAAGACAAAAGCTATTTGCAATTTTGGCAGACAGTTATTCACTAAACGAATAATATTGACAAAATAGACACCAAAAAACGACTATCGAATGTCATTGTTGCCAACATGTTCACCATACTGTTTAATGCTACACAAAAGTGACAATAGTTGATAGAAAAATGTTTACTGTATTTTTTACGGTGATAAAAATCATGGTTTTTGAATTGTATCACTCTAGAAATATTTATGCAAAACATATGTAAAATATAAAATAAGTTTTATAACCCATAACTGGTAACACAAGATATTTTTCAGCGATTACATTCATTTTGTTTACAATTAATATTGTACTCTACTATTTCGCGTAACCAACAGCAGATAATAAAAACAATTATACAAGAAACTCATTGCTTTTTATTTTTCAATATATTTTGTTGTACTAGTTTTAAAAATACACGATTCCAAATAAGAGTGATCCCCCCTAACGACGAAACAAATTTCCAAATCTCACTTTTCTATCCCTCAGTACATTAACAAACGTACGCGACTATTCATATATTAATATGTTTTAAATTATTATTCAAAATGAGATACTTTAATAGTGAAATAAGGAAAGTTAATTAAAGGAGGTTCACGCGAGGTCGAAGGTCAATAAGGTGCGTTTGTTCTGCAATATAAACGTATCATTTATACAGGATCAATTTCAATTTTGATAGATCGACGCAGAAATTTATTTATTAGCCAGCCGTGCCGGGCACGTACAACATTTAGGTGGTTAAATCGCAACTTCGTTCGACGATACCAGCGCCAGTACCGAAAATCGTTTCGAGAGAACTCGAATCATTAGATTCCGTATCACGTTAGCTATAGCGCAAATCTAATAGAGTGCCTGCAGCATCAAATGTCACTGCTAGTTGTAGAGGGGTTGCAGTATTGTAGTTTTTGATTGGCTAATCCACCCTAATCTAATCGAACGTTCCCCGACATTGTAGCCGTTAGAACGGTCCTGCAGTGTCGTTCCAACCAATCACTAGTCAATTACGAAGTACAATCTTACGATAACCTTGTTCGTGGATCGTCAAGCATTGCGTCCCAACAATTCTACGACGAATAGAAATAGATTTTCGACAAATTATCAGGTGCGAATATAAGTGATTACCCTATTTATTCGTCCTCGCGAGAAAATCGTTTAAAGTCCAACATATTTCACCACTTTCTATCGCGATGGTACCGATTATTAAACGTGATTAATCAATAAAATAAATCGGTGAGTTGATCGCCCAGCAAACCTCGGGTCCATTTAGACCCATCAAAACTGTTTATTTTAGCGTTGTGCTAATTTTTAAAATTCGAGGCATAAAAGTGGACTTTGAAAGGACTAAAAGCTTCTTAAATTTAACGGAAGTATTTACAGATTTATCAAAATGGTTTGCTCGACTGTTTTACGGCGCCGTCGTCGTCCTTTCGAAATTTGATATTCGTTCGATTATTAATTACAAAAAAAGTTTGAGCGATCGGTGGATCGATGGATCGTTCCACATAGTGAGATGCATTGTACGGTTCGCTGGGCGAAAAAAAATATTGTATTGCTTGAAACCGGTTTTCTATTGCGCAGGCAGTTGCGATCGCTCGCACGTGATTAAGGATTATCCCAACCTCGTTGATATCGAGTCTTCCTCTACGTACCTCGCATTACATTATTCCACATTCAGTTTACCGGACTAGCCCCAATGGGATGAACGATTCTCTTCGCTAGTTCCATTTGTACGAATCGACTAGGTATTCCTTCCTACGAAAAGCTACTGCGGAATCATCTTACGGTTTCTATCAAAAATTGTAATTGGTGTATTTAAGACGTACAATGCCACTCATTAAATTGTTCCTTTAATTTAAATTCCTATTGGATTTCTTTAAAATAGAATCTAGACAAATAAAGAATACATATATCAGACAAATATCATTTTTCAATGGACAGAATGTAAAACTCAAATATAAAATTTCATTCGATAATCACATAATCTTAAAACGTATTTTTTCTGGATTAAAATACTTAAATTGAGAATCTGGAACGAAATGCTAGGAAAATCAAAGTTAGTCGATGGTATTTATTATATCATTCTCTCACTTAATTCCTCCGTACAAATTATATCCATTAATTATTAAACTTCACTTTCCCGAACCGGTGATACTTTGATCGCAATATAAATTACTAAAGTTTCCTGAGACCTCAGAAAATAGTTGTCCATATTCGAAAGCCAGCGTTCACATTTTGTACTGCAATTCATGATATATGAAACACACAGATCCAAACGGAACTTCAACGAAGAGTTCGATTTTTCAAGTAGACACGAATATACGTCTTCGATAGCCTTTTACCCTCATAAACAAATTTACGAGATTCTCCGTGTATTCCACAAAGCCGAACGGTACGTAGAAACGCAACGTGCACGGTTGAAAATAAGTGTACATAAATCTTTCCTGAAACTTGCGTAAGATGGAAATTTTATTACGTCGTCGAAACAATCCGCCTTCCGAAGGTTGAAGTTTCTCCGACGCGTAATCGCCCGTCGATGCTGTGCCAAACATTTATAGTATCGTGTCCGATGGTAATTGTATGCTGCTCGTTTGCTACCAGAGAGAGAATAGGAATAAGTTTATCGAACCGAGATGCTGTACAGGCGCAAATATAGACATCCGACACACCCTAAGACCGAGATATCTGAGCACGATGGTGCAAGCGAGGGTGCATACATTGTGTCGAGCCACCCTCCTCTTCAACGACGCCCCAGTAACACCCCCCCTTCCATATCCAGAGCCAATAATGCTTCGTACTAGTGGGCTACTACAACGGCTTATTATTTTTCTACGGCTCATCGAGCCCAATGTACTTCCTATCAATTACAGGACATTCCACGCGAGGCCCCTTCGGCCGGATTTAGGCGGATCAGCCTAACCAGCATTCCATCTGGTAAACTTTTACGTTATGCCAACTTGGGCACCGTGCAACCACACGATAGAGGATTAGTGGGGATGGGATGGGCAAACTCGAAGACGCTACTTACATGCAACGTTAACAGTACACGGATTTTCGAGCTTGCCAGAAAATAAAGTTTAACAGATTTCTACGTTTAGATTAAAATACGTTTAGGAATTTGTACGATTCACCCTTAAGATTGCAGCATTTCTCTGTAAAAAGTATTCTTTTCATTGTATATTTCTAGGACTCGTGCACGAAATATTTGACAGGTCTGCATGATGTTTTCAACTGTATTCTAAACATTCTTTATATTGTTTAGTATATTTACTGTCATTATATAGTATTGTAAATGGTGTTTGAAAGATGGAATAGCTTCTGATTAAAAAATAAAGGCACTTTCTATTGTCAGAATTTAAGAAAGTGCTTTTATTTTTTAATCAGAAGCTATTCCATCTTTTAAAAACCATTTACAATATTATATAATGACAGTAAACATACTGTTCTGGAGTCATCGAATTACCATACATTCAGCAGTATACGTCAATCTTTATATATCTTTTAGTATAGCTAATTAAAAACAAATTCGTGAAATTTGTATGGGAGATCATCCGCCATATTCATCAAACCTCTCACTAACAGATTTCTATTTGTTTCATAGTCTGGAGAACCATACAAGGAACAATTTAACAATGAAAGTAACCTGAGAAACAAATTTTGTCTTCCCTTGGTAAAAGACAAGATTTTCATACAAATGTCATCGATAAGCTATTAAAACAATAAAAACAAATTAACATGTTTTTTGTTAATGACCAAAAACAGGTTGAAACCATTCTTCACCCCCACATTTACTATGTTTAGCTCCAGCTGATTTCTTTTCGTTCCCAAAATAAAAATTATCGCTTAAAAAAAGGGATTCCAATTTTTGACATTCGAACAACGATGACAAGATCTTCAAAGAATATTAAATTTCTGTTCCTGTTTGGAAAGAGGATGCAAAGAATAAAATAAATAAAATTAATTTTCATGCGAAATTGAATTATTCCACAACCTTCTTCTCTGTCTTCTCAGCTCGGGTCTAATTTGACCCGGTACCGCGTCGACAGCCTCTTTCACAAATACTTTTTCAAGAACTGTATCTGCCATTTTGATCGAAACCGGCTCGCGTAAGTGAAATTCTGAACGAACGGCAGATCCTGCTGCGAGTCCCCAAGATTCTCTCATTGAATAAACACGAGTCGTAGAAAAAAATGGATAAAGCAGTGTCAAAATGTCGAACGATATCGTTGGTATTGCTCTATCGAAGTCGGTAGGGGAACGGTCGGAACATGTATGTAAATGGAAATAACATTATCCGTTGCTCTTGCGGCAATAGTAGGCTAGGAAGGTAGACAAGTAGAGAGGGAAGGATACGCGGTGGAAGGTAAAAGGGTGAGAAAACCAGAGAGGGAACTAGAATCCGAAATTCGAGGTAGGTAAGGGGGGGACAAAATGCATTTCACCCGCTACCCTTGTCGCCCACGGCGACTACATGTCGCAATGTAAACGCGAACTCCTCCGCGCTCAACATATGGCCGCGTTAGTCGCTTTTACCTATACTTTTCCACGGCCATATGACCGATAGGCATACAAACCGAACAGACGAAGAAGAGGGGTTGAACTAGGCTACTAAAATTTTTAATTGGTTCCTATATAACAGAAATTTTTTCACTGCTAACTCTTCTATTCTGAGAAAGTATTAGATCTTAACGTGGAAATAGACAATTCTTTTGTAGTAGGAAATATCTTCGTTCAATAATAAATTTTATTTATTTTAAACGTGCAAATGGGCAATTCTTTTGTGGCAGGAAATATCTTGATTCAATAATAAATTTTACGTTCTAAGTTATAATATATTCCCATCTTTCACACAAGTGAATTGACATCTTAAGAATCGAAATTTTATCCATTAAGGAGATTTTATAGCGAGCGTATTTTAAATAAAATAAAAATGTTTAAAAGACTACTTTTGATTCATTTTTTGATGACACTTTCTATGTACATTTTATATTTCGTACAGGTTAGCGCTTCGATTATTTATTTTTTAAAATATAACAGCTACAATCACGTCGAAAATGCTCCATTTGGATGTTCATTTGCAAAATTATGCCAACATTATAAAAAAGAACTTTTTCGTGACAGTATACAATTAAATGTTTACCTTTTTGAAGTCCTAAATTCATATTTCAAGTTTGGTTATTAGATAAATGGTGACAAGCTTAAAAAATAAATCACTTTTTATCTATTTATAAAGAAAATTGTTCTGGAGATTATAAAAGAGATATAAAATCAATAATAAACACAATGAATAATCAAGCAACACTTGAACTGTCACAAAATGGTATCATGAATGAATATTATCTAAAAGTGTGATATTACTAATTTCAATACTGCAGGAACGATACAAATTAATTCCTAGTATTTGAAAATAAAAACAAACACCAACATAACACTCGAATCATCACAAAATAATCATGAATGAGTATCATTAAAAAATCTGTTGCCAATCTTAACACCGCGGTAACGATGAAATTCGTGAAACAGCAAAATAAAAATAAAAAATAAAAAATGTCCAATTTCGAAGTGGAACCTGTCGAAACACCTGTGGCACGTTGAACACCGAAACAGATGAGAATGTGTTATGAATTTGTATACTTATCGCGTTGCAGGTCTGTAAGGTATCTTGCTCGACCAGATCTATCACATTTGACAAGATCTATCAAACCCGTTGCGACTGAACGATATCATTAAGCGTTGTACCGGATCCCTTTCGACGAAAGGATCCCTCTACTGGGCGTTTCTTTCGCGCAAGGAATTCTATCGCAGGAAAAGACGTGTCATATCACGAGGACGGTCTGTGTGTGGCCAAGCTACTGGACGATGAGGTGAGCTCCGGCTCGCTAAGTTGTCACTCGCAGTCAGCGACTCCTTTTTGCCAGACAGAAGGAAAAGAGCGAGGAGGAAAGCAGAGAGACGGAGAGTCCTGAGTACCCCGGGTTTCCCTCCCTTGGTCCCTCCAGGGATCTCCCTGCCCGTCAAGAACCGCGGATTTCCAGTTTTTCTTCAAGCTGCACGCAACCAACTCTCGATCTAATAGCTTGGCGTCGTCCTTCTCCTCGCGATCTTCCAACTTCCACGTCTCTTTCCCTCCACTCCTTCCTCCTTTTCTACCCTGCGTACCCTGTTCCCTTCCGCTCGATCCCCTTGCCTTTTCACTCTTCGTTCGTCTTGCCTTTCGTATTTATCTCTGTTTCTCTCGTCCTACGACAAGACGTTCTCGTACGAGGTCCGCGAGCGGGCGGATAGAAGCGAACTCAGACAACCCAGACTGAGAATCGACCTAATGAGGATAATTCCTGCATTGATTGCCAAGCCACAATGAATGGTACAAGCAGTACTTGTCCGACTGGCAGCCATGGCTGGTTAGCTCGGTGCTCGGATGGCTGACTGACTGACTGTCATCGGTAAATCATTTTTAATTAAACGATAGATATTTAATTCGGAAGACCTAGATTGAGTTAGTTACGAGGCGTGTAACCGTCGGCCGTTATCACGGTGGGCGATTCGGAGGCATCTGGCGATGCGGTCTGGCTTGCTTTGCGCCTGGCCAGACTTTTATTGTCAAACGAGAAAGAGGGCGGGGAAAAGATGGGAGCCACGAAATCATCGATGCTCGATCAGCGACGGAATTTAAGATCGCTGCGATCGTATTCCCAGCGTCGATTAAACTTCCTCGAGTTCTATCCTTCCATTAGCTTGGAGCACATGAAATTTTTTATTTATTTTTAGAAAACAAGTTTGTATTAACTAATTTTTGTTCACTTTCCACTTAGTACCCATGGATAGAGAAAACGCATCTGTTTTTAACGCTAGAGCTACTGGCAATAATGGTGTATTTATTTGTACTTCAAGATATGTATAATGCAATGGAAATAAATGTTTATTCATTCGCTTATAGAACACCACGGTAAATTTGCAAAAATTCGGTCGAGTAAAGTTTTTACAATTTTTATTACAAATTACGAATGGGTCATTTTGACCACGATAGTTCTAGTGTTAACAAAGGACAAGCAGAATATTACATTTTTTATGTTTAATTCTGCTGGTCCCCAGGCACCAAAATGGCGTTTAACCCTTCGATTCTCTGTAGTATATTTTTATATTTGAGAATCTAACTTTAACGTCTGAGATCGACATAGTAGTTGTATCATGTGCCTTCTTCTGAATAAATAGTTGTGTAAGAATAAATAAAAATTAAGCAGAAAGTTGCACCCTATCTGAGGGGTTAACACGTTAAATAAAACAATATCCATCTGCTTGAATACACTTCTATCAACAATGTAAATACAGTCCTTTGAAACATCTAAATTGTTAAACAACTCAAATAAAATAATGTCCATTTGCTGTAATATGCTTCTATCAACAATGTAAGTAACAATTTTTTGAAACATCTAAATTTGTAACCTTTTGATTTCTTCTTGGTTGGCAAAATTTAAGAAAATGTCCAGACTTTCCAAAGAAACAATAATCCGTAGAAGATAAATCTAGTGAACGTGAACTATTTTCAAAAAGATTTAGAAAAAATAGACTACATGTCGTAACTATAAAACCACTCTTAAATTGTCAATTTTAATACGTTGTTGTTAAAATAATAAAAAGTGCACCATATTTGAAATTGTGTTAAGAAACGATATTCCGCCAGAGAAGGATAAATTGTGTCCACTGGAAAAAGGAAGAATTACAGAAAGCTGATTTATTCTTGTTTAATAACTATAAAACCGGAATAACGAGGTACTCTTATTAAACAAATTATGCAAATATTGCGCTGAGAATACAATTTAATTAAGTTTTAATAATAATTTAATATCGTGTATGACCTTCCTTAGTTTCAAGAATTTCAATTAGTCGATTTTTCATGTTTCTTATTAGATTTTGTCGTGTTGTATTTTGTACCTCGCCCCACAGTGTTGTAATTGCATTTCTTAGTTTGGATATATTTTGATACTATTTATTACCAGTATAGATTTTTAATTTTAATAAAAATATATAAAAAATTGAAAATTTTAGGGTGGTTTTATACAGTGACTGTCACTTAAAATCGTACACCTACCGATTGAGTCGATTTTCATTTAAAAATCGTAAAATTTACAGAAAATTACTGAAATACAGATACAGGTATATAGTTCAATGCTTCTTTGTTTAATAAATTACAAAAGTAGAATGAAAGTTTCAGTAATTGTTAGAATAACAAATACAAATTGTCATTACGTATGAAACCAGCCTGTCAGTAATAATCGTACAGTATTTATTTTCGTTTATATTTAATATATACAGCTTATGTTAATATTTTGTAGGATATCCACGTGCATTTTTTAATAGATTATACATTTAACTAAATTTTTCTAACGTTTTCCTGAGAGTTTCTTTGTTTGTAATATTATGCAACCTTATTATGTAGACAGAGATATTATTATCACGTTAATGTCAGATAATTGGGTAGACGTTTCAAGAACTTTGAAGTAGTTATTCGATAGCCAATTTTGAATCACGTACAAATTATATTGCGAGTCGTTGTCGTTAATAAATTATTTGTTAATATATTCAGATAGATTCATTTGTTACATTATCTATAAATATTAAATTTGCAACGCTATTTACCTCATATTTCAAGATTTATTAATGAAAATCAGCTGAATTGCTAGCTATACGATTTTAAATGACAATAATATGGAATACGTTCCTAATTTGGAGCACCGCAATATTAAAGAATTGTGATTTTGTCATCTATTGACGATGAATGAAATCGATTACGATTGCCGTTTGTTGCAACTAGCGTGCATATGCCCAAATTCCAAAGCAAATTCCAAAATATCGCAGTCTGAATTTTTGATCTTTGATCTAATATTATACATAATAAGGCAAGTGCATCAGCTTTAGTGTTAGCTCGATTATTTCTTCAAATACAAATATAAATATAGTATTCTATATTACGAGCACTATGAGCCTACTACTAAAAATGAAGACCTCGCTAAAAAAAGTAAACATTTTCTAAACCGTTAAAAGATCATAAAATTTCCTATAAATTCATAATATTTAAGTTTTTATCAAAGTTCTGCAAGCAAGCGAAGCCAGTGCATAAAGAAAAGTATTCCATATTAGGGCAACTGATCCTATATTCCATTTCTTCAAACAACAAAAACAAAGTCGAAACTTTCAGAGTGGTTTTAGAGTTTTGACGCGCAGTGTATAATGGCGAGTCGAAACTTATCATGGAGAAGCGGCCGGCTGATTCGGTGATAATTCCCTTGATCGAAGGGGGCCATCGTCGCGCCATATTTCACGGTAGCGTTTCACGCGACACATGCGTCGATGCATGTCCCACGTCGGATACATAAAACACTTAACGACTAATTTCTCGGCAGGTCGTAAAGTTCGGTATAGAAGCCAGACCGGGCAGATTGCGGAAAACACGATCGGGCTGATGTAGGTTCTCGGTTGTCGAGAGGTTTTGACGGCTCCGTGACAAATGCGCGTCGGTAGGACATATATAAAGTACACGCCGAAGGAGGGTCAACGGGTCAGACAAACGCCAGGCGCCCCACTCGTCCTCGTGATCTGGTTCTCGTTCCTCGCTCAAAAGACATTTCCTTTCGGGGGGACGAGCCACGACGCTTGTTTCCTTTAGAGAGCAGTAACTCTCTGCCTCTATCTCGATATCCTCGGCACTGTTTCTCTCGTTACCTCCGTCTCCCTCTGTCTCATTCTCTTTCTCTCTCTCTCTCTATCTCTGTTTTTCCCCTCCTTCCGTCCCGCTCTATTCGTATCCCACTCTCTATTCTCGTATTTCGCTTTCTTCTTTTCTGTTTCTCGAATTACAAATTATACCGGCAATTAACGACGAGCCCGAGGCTTGTACGATCCTTCCTCGGCGAATCGAGCGACGACGTATCCGCAGTTAATACCGGTATTCTCGACTACGTACGTATGTACAAGGAAACTTAGTTGCGTCCTCTGAAGTAACCATGCGCACGTTTTGAGGGAACACGATTTTTTCCGATGCGTCGTTACGTCTATGGCAGCAGTAGCCACGGTGTCCTTAAGCAAACGTTTATTTTATGCCGAAGATGTAATGGCGTAACTCTCCCTGTCTACCGGCAAGGTCCTCGCAACGGAGTATGTCACTATCGACGGATCTCATGAAAAAAGGAAACGTACGATTATGTCTTGGAAATTACGAACCGTCCCGATCCGGTAACGGGAGATGCCCAAGATAAAATGCTACCGAGCTGCTGCCTACAACTGCTCAAATCGTGCCTCGACAACTTCGATGAATTATAAACTCCGGGCTCGGGCATGGCTCTACAAACAGAACTACACTGGACTCTCCACGCGATCAAACTGTAATTTCTGATTATTTTAGAAACGCTTTTAACGTATGCTTTGATACGTAACGTTAATACGAAAGGTGCAAAATATAATGGACATAGGATTTCTTAGAATAATAGTTAAATAATAGGTGTAATGTTGGACATGATCGATAAGTTCGATGAATTATAAATTCTCGTTCAGTCACAGAACTACAAACAAAAGTATTAAAGTACAGTTTTGGAACTATAAATAAAACTATTTCGTTAAAAATGAAAAATTTTAATAGGCGATTCTGGGATTACTAAAGTTCCGCCCGTACTGAATTTTTTCTCTCGATGCGCAGAATTCTGGGGCCATGTCCATTGACCAAAAATGATTATAATTGATCCCAGCCACCAAAAATAATTTTTTTAGAACGATTTGAAATTTTTTTTTCCGTTGAAAAATTTAGGCACCTACCCCCTGTCGATTTTTCTTAAAAATTCCTTTTTCATTTTTAGTAATTTTGTTTGACGCCCTACAGAAAAGTTGTCTTATACTTTTTTGTAGGTACCCATAAGCTTTACTTCAGAAAAAAGTTTTATTGAAATATATTCACAATTGTAGGAGTTATGGCTGTTTGAAAATTGGACCATTTTTATGGGGTTTTTCTCATTTTGTGGGGTCAAGGATCAACTTTTCGAATATTTTTAGAATTTCTACATATTCTTCATCAAAATACGCGTAGTTTGCTTTTTTAAACATTAAAATCGTCCAATCCGTTCAGAAGTTATGACGTTTTAAAGATTCGCATGAAATTTTGGGCTGACATTTCTGGCCAGAAATTATATTTTCGGTGAGGAATTTTTTTCTCGAAAATGTGTAGGATTTCGGGGGTATGTATAATGACCAAAAATGCTTGTAATTGACCCCTGCAACTAAATATAATTTTTTTAGTATGATTTGAAATTTTTTAATTTCGTCTAAAAATTTCAGTACCTACTCGAATTTTTTTCTCGAAACTGCGTAGGATTTCAGGAATATGTGTATTCGCCAAAAATGATTGTAATTGACTCCCGCAGCCGAAAATAATTTTTCCGTGAATGATAATTTGCCGATAAAAACTTTTCCACTGACTTTGAAACCTCACTTTTATTTGTTTGATATGCAATTTAAATATTGGAGCTGCCTCCTTCTTAAACTAAAGTAAGCCAATAGGTAGTAAATAATTACCTAAATAAATAGTAAATTACTATTTGCTAAAAAGACTTAGAGAAAGAGCAAATTGTAACCATTATATATAATCAAATATAATGTATTGTCTTACAAGATTTAATACATCTTTACATTTTTATTGATATTTTTGACTTCTATTGATAATATCTTGTCAATGCTTCCTTTTGAATAATTTTCTGGACAAATAAGTTTTATAACAGAAGAGTTTATACATCATAATCAAATATTTCTTTTCCCCCTTTATTATTTGCTGATCTATTGCAAGAAGACCATACATATTGGAGTTAACTCTTGTTCACACCAAATAACAGATCATATTTATGTTAATTAAATATACGTCAACCTATGTATTCACCAGTATACTAATAACAAACATTTATTCGTTCTCCTAACTATTACGGGAAGAAAACAAATACATTCGTATGCTCCTAATTCAACAGAAATTTTCCAGCATCTGATAATCAACTCACTATTATTATGTTTGTCTTAGTCAACATATTTACTAAAAATTCCCAAATGGAATTAATTGTAAATTTAGTGATGAATTAGAAAAAAAAAAAAAAATAAAGTGTATAACAGTGAACGTGTAAAATGTAGAATTACCTTTAAACAGAGAAATAATAAATAAAACATACTATAATATAGAGAAAAAGAAGATACAAAGTATTTTAGTCGTATCGAAGACATCTTGTGAACGAAATATAGAACAGTTCTGTACAGTTCGTACAAAAAATAGGGTCCACGGTTTTTTCAACGCGCCGTACATTTACCCCCGTCATTTAACGAGGATATTAAAGTTCCCATATGCGAGGTATAACTCGTCACACAAGAGCTTCCGCGTAGGCAAGCTAAGTGGCATTTTACTGGACGTATTACATTTATTTAATATTATTTACGACAAGTTTTACGACACCAATGATACATATGCGGAGTCTATCCAATATCAAATATAACGTCGTAACCCTCGAGAAGACGCGGAGGATGGCGGAGGCAATAAATGTACGGCAAACGGCGTTCCCGATAGGCATCCCCACATACACACAGGTTCACCCTTCGAATATAGGTACCAATCGAAGACCCCGACAGACTCCAATGTCGCGTCTGGGAAAGGAGCAACCGAACTTTCCACTTTTCCTTTCTTCTCATCACTCGCATTTCAATGTTCTACGCGTTAAGAAGCCAAACGTTTCGTCCAATATAAATATCGATCGACCATGTCATTCGACAAAAACGCATTTGTTCTTCTCATTTTGTATACGTTTGCATTTATTAATGAATCTTAAACTCACAAGGTGAGCCTATAGGTTACGTATGTATAAAAACAAATATTTTCTCAAGCACTCATAGAAAATTAATTTGCAATGAAATATTACACTCATAACTATTCAGTTCTAATTTCACTATATATTTGAATCCTTTAAGTTCTTCTGAAATTATATAGATTGTTAAGGGTAGCTGCCATTATGCAAAGGTCTTTCAATAATCCATCAATTTTCAAACACTCTGAAGCCGTGAAATATTTTTAATATATTCATTGTCTCATCTTTAACTCACAACGTGAGTCCATAGGTTACTTGGTAGGTTACTTTTCTCAAGCACTCATAGAAAATTAATTTGCAATGAAATATTACACTTATAATTATTCAGTTTTAATTTCACTATACAGGGTGTTCGGCCATCCCTGGGAAAAATTTTAATAGAGGATTTTAGAGGCCAAAATAAGATGAAAATCAAGAATACCAAATGTTGATAGAGGCTTCGTTAAAAAGTTATTAACAATTAAATTCAAAAATTTCAAATCGTTCTGGAAAAATTATTTTCGGTTGCGGGGCTGAATTACAATCATTTTTGGTCGATAGACATACCCCTGAAATCCTACCCACTTTCGAGAAAAAAATTCGAGTAAGTGCTGAAAGTTTTGGGTGAAAAAAAAGACTTTCGAATCGTCTTGGAAAAATTATTTTTGATTGCAGGGGTTAATTACAATAATTTTTGGTCAATAGACATACCCCCGAAATCTTGCGCATTTTCGAGAAAAAAATTAATTACGATCGGAACTTTAAACGTTAATAACTGTTTACGTTCCGACCATACATTACGTTCTGCACTCGAGAAATATTTTTAACATATTCGTTGTCTCATCTTTAACGTGATCTAATACCATAAATTGATTCCAGATAGTTTCACACGATAGACTAGTAAATTTATAACATCAGTAAGCAATGCAAAAAAATTCTGTTCTTTGCAATAAAGTCTTATGCTTAGCTTTAATTAAAAAGCTCTGTTGCACATTTCTGTTCACGCATATTATTTCTTAAAATTTTCTATAATATCTAAAGAATCAATTGTAAATGTGTCAAACACCGTAATTGAATAATATCAGCCAAAAGACTGACCATAACTCCCATAAGTTCTATTTTAATAGACTATTTAGACATTGATACTTCATTACGCGTTTGTCTTTCCATTTTCAATTGCACCTGTCTACAGAATTATGTGTCAAGTAACCAGATATTAAGCAGCCCGTAAATCTGTCACAGCATTGTTTTGACAACGGTACGAACAGTGATTGTGGCCAACAATAGATGTATGGTATGCTGTTGTACAGAACCTTTCCGCGGTACGTGCCACGAGTACGAAATCTTTTTCGTGGGGCCAACATGAAATAACTGCACCGGCGAATTGTCTGCATAAAATATTCAAAGGCAAGTTGAGGGACCAGTAAGATGGTACGCGTAAGATGGAGACGCCATATTTTGTTCTCTTTCGATTTCCTTTCCTTTCGTAGTTACTCGTTTCATCGATACCAACTATCCTACTCGACCAGGGTGAAATTTCCGACCTAACATCTGACGTTGTCCAAGTTTAATCGCGTTATAATATTAATACGTCCACAGTCAAAATACTGTGGAAAACGTGCGAGTACAGTGTGTCGTTTCCAACTTGCAAAAGATTTTGCAAATTCAACCGTGGTAACTTTAAATTGAAACATAAGTCATTGTACCTTTTATAATTATATTTTGAACAATTTAAGGAAGAAAAAATCCACGAATTTTGATGGCCTTGCTGATAATTAAATAAGTTATATGCCGTAATTGTAACATTTATAATATCAGTAACGTTAATTAAAAGTTCACAATTAGGGTTTGTAGATTACAAGTTTTTTAAAGAAACAAAATGAAACAGTATAAATTTGAAAAATTATTTCTAATTAAATCGTATGTTAAGGGGTTAAAGCGTGGATGTCCAGTTTAACCATAGTGGTTAACGCTTTAAACGGGTACAGTTATTGTTTGCGTAAGAACGTTTTCGAACTTTGGACGCTCAGATTCGACGAGTTCGCGGAGCAAAAGCGTATAGGTACAAGTCAACCGAGGAACTATGATGGCAACAGCGAAGAGGAAGAGAATGAAACAGAGAAATCGGGGAGAGTGTGAGCGACCGTAAACTGGGGTGTCGTTTGCGTTTTCTATTTAGCCATTTGAGATCAACCTTTCTCTGTTTCCCTTTATAGTCTTTTCCTTTCGCTCTGCCGCCATCGTTCCAGTAGACGAGCGGCTCGAATTGAATTCCTTGCGATACGGGTAGTTGAATTTACATGGATACTGAATGCACACAATTTTGGATCGACTTGCTTTCTATAAGCCTGCTTGTTAACAGCATATCGATTGATATCTGTCAATTCTACGCGAGTACAAATTCTGTTACATTTAAATTTCACCGCTTGCTATTCCTAGTGAAAGAAAATCGTAGACAACGACTTCGAAATGGCAAAATTTTCTATTCCAAAGATCGAATTTTGATCGAAATAACTCTGTATTGCCTTGCAAAATTCTGATTAAATGGGCGTTTCAAATTACGTGCGTATTGACACGAGTTCTTTGGGTTTGTTTGCATGGACTTTGGATGGGTAAAAAATTCTGTAAAAATTCTCCGAAATATGTTCCAATATGTAGTTCAAGCATATGGAAATTCGAATGCTCGAAAAAGATTAAAGAACCTTTTTATTTGCAACTATCTCACAGCGCGATAATCAAAATCAGTGTCCTACAGGGATTTATATTTTTTTCTCTAAATTTAATTATTGTTAAATCCGTAGAAAGATGTTTTGTTATTTGTTTGAAAAATTGCTTTCATTTTCAGAATAGTATTATTACTCGTATGCAGGATGTCCTGCGATTTAAAACAGATAGATTAATCAATGGAAATGATATCGTACGAAGAACTTAAAGAATTAAAATACTGAGAAACTTCGAAAAATAATAAATTCAATTGTTTATCATTTTGAAACGAAATGTTAAAAATAATACGATGTGGAATATATGTATACAATTTGTAATTTTTTTCATATAATAAAATATTTGTAACGTTAACTAGAAAAATATTTCATTTGCCTTTTTGAGTCATTTTGGACATTTTCTCCGCGGAATGTTTCTAATATACAAACTGCAATGTTAATTTTATTAATACATAAATTTGATACTCGATTGAGAGAACATTAATTCAGTCAAACATATTTTAAACATGACAGTAATCCTAAAACATTCTTATATTATTAAATTTATGAATAAAAAAGTAATTGAACGAGCTATGAAGCTTATCAGTAAGAAATGCTAGTAAGTGCAATAGTAAAAAAACACGAACTATTTCTTTCATTCCTGACTTTGTATTATCTCGAAAATCGTAATGTACTAGGTAGTCGAATTTGACTCGATATACGCTTTCGTATAATATAAAGAAATACGTAATATGCAATGTAATATTTGTTTCGTTTCTCCAAAATTATTCCAAATATGAAAAATTGACACACACTATTACGTTTTGTTATAAAAATGACAACTTTCCTCTCCTTCAATTTCCTCAATATAATTACCATTTAAGAAAAAAAATAGTAACGGAGTGAACAGTTGTGTGAAAAATAAAATGATCTAAATTACAAAAATTTTCTATGAGATAATAGGATATTTTTGCAGTGATTGCATTTTCATCGTTTCTAACATCTGGATGTTGTATTATTACCATTTAATAATTACCATTTAGGAAAAAAAATAGTAACGGAGCAAACAGTTGCGTGAAAAATAAAATGAACTAAATTACAAAAATTTTTTATGAGATAATAGGATATTTTTGCAGTGATTGCATTTTCATCGTTTCTAACATCTAGATGTTGTATTATTCGAGGAGCGTTTCACAGGAATATTTAGGGAGAATATATGAAATCGACGATTTTAATCGCAGAACGGTACCGTTAAAGGTTTCAATAACACGCGAAACTCTTTACCGGAAATCGTCATGGCGAATTTGTTCGAGTCGCGTCGTGTTTAAGTACTATACCGGCGCGTAGCTACCGTGTATAACGTCACGGTGTATACGTGGCGTTATCGCTACACCAGCGGCTATACCTACACAGGTATACAAAGGTACAGAGAGGACGTACGTATCGCAGCTACGGCGGAGCCAAGTAGCATTTGCATGAATTTGTTGGTCCGATATCCAGCCAAGGATCGTGCTTTAAGCCGAAGGAACCCGAACTCCTCTCTCGAAGCAGTGTGGATCCTCGAGCCACCGAGACAGACTCCTTTAAGAACTGCCCAGGGGGAGACGACTTTTTTCAATTTGTTAATTCGGAGCAATCTTGGGGCAGCTAATTTCGAACCAACCCTTTCTCTGTTCACAAACTAGCGATACTCGTCTCTACCTCTTCTTTCGCAACTTTTAATCTCGCCTCCCATATTTCTCCAGACATACCCCGTACCGCGTTTTCACCTACGTTTCGTTGAAAATTCATCCACTCGTTCAGTGGACAGTGATTCGAGTTAATACCCGGACACTGCAATTTTTTAACGTTATTTAATAGTATTTTAGTCTGTTAAAACATCAATTTTATTCACTTAATTCGTATAGATTTTCGGATAACGAACGATAAACTAAGTGATCTTGAAATTTGTGCTCGAAGAAGTAAATATTGTTTGTTAATGATACTTGACGTTAATATTTCAAATGTCGTAACTCGATTTTAATGAAAATTAGAAAATGAATATCTTGTTTTATTTTTGGACAACAAACGATACATTAAGTAATACTGAAAGAACTCAAAAAAGTATTTATATATTGTTTGTAAACGACACTTGACGTTGTTAATATTTCAACTGTTGTAACTCGATTTTAATGAAAATCAGAAAATAAATATCTCGTGTGTACTATAATGCGTTTTTCAACAAAATTCAACAAAAATTGCTAAGGAATAATATTCACGAGTCGAATAACCCGATCCCTTAAATCAAGCGTTAATTGGAGTCGATATAAGTGTATTCAAAACTTTAGAAACCGATTTCTGGAACGATGAATTCCAAGATGGCCTAAAATGCCCTCGGGGGTAATAATGTAAATCCTTCCGGACTTTTTACAAGGCTTTCTCCGGCGATCGTGCTTATTCGTGACTCGCGAACATAATCTGGAAGCAAGTTCTTCGATCTCCACCGATTCGGAACAGATTGTTCGTCGATTTTTAGTGAAACGCGAACAAACTGAAACGGGAAGAGCGCCTGCTGAAACAGTGTCGCAATCTTTGAACGTTCTTGAAGCACGAGGGTGGTCGAACATGGACTAGCGTACTTACACATAGGGTCGCTAGTAGGATGACGGGCGTCGGCCATGTTGTCTTGACATTCTCCCTCGAGGGTTGTCGGGGGTGGATATATTTAGCCTGCCGCCTTCAGGGACCCTCGCCACCCCAAACGCCACCCAACCCCCAAACCACTCCCGACTTATGATGCCGTTGTCCGACGAACCCCAAACTTTGCGCCACTCCTTACACGGGGTTTATACACAGAGCTTTAGTGAATAAAGAAAACACACGCCTGGAGCAATTGAAACATCTCAATCATGCGTGCCCCTTAGTCGACAAATGAATTACCGTGACGAGCAAACGCGTGATCACGCAACACTTCCATTTAAATTGTTAATAATGCTAAACACGACGGATAAAATTTCTACTAGAACGAGCTACTGTAAAATTAGACAGTGTGCTTCTACTTAGTTAGGTTCATCGACTTCGGATGTTCGATTTTTCGTGTCGCAAATTAATTTTTGCAAGGTTATGATTTATTTTCCATAAATTTTCAAATTCATGTTCGAATTAAATATTCTTCGTTTCGTTGAAATTTTAACCTTGTAGTTTCGTGACTCTGACTCTTTAGCTGATAAAAATTGACTTCCTTTCGTTTCTACTATAAAGTTAAAAAATATGCTTCTACCTAATTAGGTCTGCCAATTTCAAATATTCGATTCTACCTATCACAATCTAATTTATTTTTTATAAATTTTCAAATTCACGTTCAAATTAAATATTCGTAACTCTAACTCTTTAGTTGAAAAACATTCACTTCCTTTGGAGAACGATGAACTATCATGGTATGAATAAAAACGAAATCTAAGAATAAAAATAACCAGAACATTGTTTCTACCACCATAGCATCGATTATCTACTTGCGATTAGAAGCACGTCAGAATCTTTATCGCGTGCCAGAGGCGAAAAGCAATATCAATTAGGGCAAAGCGTTGCATCCCGTATGTTAGTATCAACGATTCCAGGTAATGACGACGTGTCTGCGCAATAACCGTGCGTCGTGGGGGGCGCGTACACCGAAACGAAAAGAAAAGAATCGTAGGAACGATATTTACAGCTGGAGAAGTGGTTGCCCGGCGTACTTCGCCGAGTACTTTCCACGCGCTCTAGTATTTCTCTTCCCTCGGTCTCCTCTCCCTCCGGTTCTCCTTTTCAAACAGAGAAAGAAGTCATCAATATCGCGTGGCTTTTCGTTTCTGTCCGACAAACGGGGGACAAAAGTTTAGCTGCGAATGGGCGGAGTCACGCCTAATCCCCAGAGTCAAAATGGAAGTCTCTGGAGACCCTACGGCCGCGGACCAACCCCGGGGTAAATTCTGCCCTACGCGAACGAGGTTAGACCGGACTCGGGGGTGACTGTGGACGATACATCCGCCGCCGCATAACGTATTACCAAACCGGGAGGACATTTTCTGAATGTCCGCGGTCCGACACGAAACCGACGCGGAAGGGGGGGAGGGTGGTCGAACGACCGCGACGGCCTCCTACGCACCCTCCGATCTTCCCCAGAAAACGGAAGAGGATGCCTCCTTTTATCTCTTTCGGCAACGCCGCGTTCCCCTGCGTGTCAATACCTCTGCGACCTTGCACGCGCACGTGGAGACTGTTTCGTGACGATTTTCGATTTTCCAAAGCCTCGGCCGCCCATCGATAATTCGAGAGAAAGACTATTTAATTCCACGCAGTCCTCGTTCTGGAAAGACTGGCGACTAGAGTGTGGATGTTTATGCATTTATGGGGAATTTTAATTTTCAAATTCTACGTAATGCATTTAATATGCAAATATAGGGGTGGTGTGCAACTTGTGTACCTTTGTAATTTCCAAAGTATGCATGGCTCAAAAAAATTTTATATGAAAAAGTTGGGGGTAGATTATGTAGTGTATTTGTTTCCTGAGATTTGAAGGTCAACTTTGTCTTTTTAACCCTTAGATGGATTATTAGGGCCGTTGCAACCTTCTGCAAATTTAAACTAATGATTGTTTAATATATGTCAATGTAATTATTTGAAAATTTATTGGGTAAAAATCAACGTTAAGTGAAATAATCCAGTTGAGATTGAGACTCCACCTAAGGGTTAAACGAAATACTATACTTCGTTTACCATGATATGGAAGAATATCAAATTCCGAGTTAAAGAGTGTTGATCTGAATTTCGTTTTATTCTTTGACAATTTTCTTCACGTCAAATTGGAGACTCAACGTAATCACAGATTTCTGCAGAAGAGTGAAAATTGTTAAGAAATAAAGTGGAATTACTCATTAGTTATTAGGTTTAGGGTTAATACAGATCAGCACCTTTTTATTCAGAATTTGAAATTTGAATCTGACTAAAAAAGACAAATGCACTACATAATGTTTATTGAAAAGGTATAAGCTTTTAAAGATATTTATGATGTGCAAGAAAGCAAGCATTCATTTATCGAATTAGTGATTGTCGAATTCTTTCAAATGTTCCATCTGTATTGGAAATAATAGTAAATGCAATTTTGATACATTTAAAAAGTTGATCTATTTTTATCGTATTTTTATAAACCAACTGTTCTGGGTATACGAGGAAATGTTTATTAAAAGGAGTGATTGTAAAGATCTTAAGGACGTAGACCAGGATATGTAAACGATAATATTATTGAGAATTTATAATACTTATGTAAAAAATACCAGTTCCGTATGTTTGGGTCTCTTTTGACCCAACATGAAAAAATGGCTATTATAAGAACTGATATTTGAGATCTTTAGGGCATAGACTGGGACATGTAAATGATAATATTATTGAGAATTTATAATACTTATATAAAACATACGAGTTCCATATGTTGGGGTCTCTTTTGACCCAACAGGAAAAAATAGCTAGTAAGAGAAGTGATAGTAAAGATCTTGTGGACGTAGGCCAGACGATATAAATAATAATATTATCGAGAATTTATAATACTTATATAAGAAATAGGAATTCTCGTTTGGGTCTCTTTAGACCCAGAGGGTGCGCGCGAAACGAAGGAACGTAGTAAGGTTAATATAGCACTCGAACGGAACGGGTGTAAAGCATATAATATTTCAATATTCGCCTCCATTTTCTACTTTGGTATGCGAGCTTGAAACCATTCGTTCCGGGCAGAGAACAAGGAATCTGCAGAAGGCGGAAAAAATAGGGGTTGTAAGTTGTGCGGATAATTCTCGGAGGCGGAGCAGGGCAACCTTTTGTGCAAGAGCGGTATGCTGAAAGAGGGTTGGTGATCGCAGGCATGAAGGAGTAGGCGTCTGCGATACATAGAATTTTATACAATCTTGGAGAAACCGTACCTTTCTCCAGACATCTTATTTTTTCCTACTCGCATTCCTGCGACGCATTGTTTTCATCGTTTTCGTTAGACAGCTCGAGGGGTTGAACAGCCAAACTCGAAATATAAACTTTGGACAAAACGAAATATCGAAGTTGATTATCTGTCGAATCATACTATAAACAAATGGGTCCTCAAAATGAAAAGAGTTAGAAAGAAAACTCGAAACAAAGTAGAAAATCATTGAAATCTATTACCTTCGATTCAAAATCAATCTATTTCAGCGATTCTTCTAAGTACACTTTGTATAAAATGCCATATTTATAATTAAAATCGACACAGATCGTACAACATAATAAATATTTAAAAATTGCCATATGTATTATGTGTAGAGAATAAAGATAAAATATATCTTCCAAGTCACAATAAATCTGCTTCGATACTCAAGCAAATGGAATTCGCGATTAAATAAATCAACTTCCGTATACTTTAATCCACAAGTGAACGTTTGAACGATTACAAAATTTTTATTCAATGAAACCTCTGATATCCAGTTAATTAGAAACGAGAATAATTTTCGAAAATGAAATTGCTCGGGGTGTCGTTACTCCATTTTTTTTTTCCTTTCTTTCCGCCCGAACGACCTGACTTTGCGACCCACGCGAGGTTGGCGCGGGTGCGCAACAGAAACGGGGGTAGTTCTTAGAAAAGGGAGGAAAGAAAAACGGAGGGAACAGAAGAAGATGGAGAAGGAGGGGACATAGAGAGTCACGGGATCGAGAAAGAGATCGCGAATCTCACGGGACTATCGACTGCCGAGTCCCGTGGGGCAAGTCGATACTCCAGGGACACCCCGTCCTCTTCCTTCGGAGGTTCATCCTCTTTCTCCTCACCTTCTCGTCACCTCTTTCTACCAGCATTCGAGTTCTAAACAGTCGGCGCAGGCGCGAGGCGCGGTTTCGTCCTGAACGAAACGTTGCCTCCGGTCTTTATATTTTGTCTTAAAATGAGCTTCATTTACGTGCGCCATCTTAAGGAAAACCGAATGTCCCCGCTGGGAAGAAGTTTAGCTCCAATTGCGCGACGCCGGCTCAAACGATCCACCGAACGTATCTTAATTGTTTACTCGCGCACGAATACTTTTTATCTTTGATTTCCTAAACTCTCCGGCCCATTCCTCGAGAGCAAACATTTTACTAACCATTCGATCGAATCTTTCGAGGCAAGTAACCGGTATTTTTAGCATCGTGTCATCGAGGGGAAATGACTGAACTTGGAGAATAATTTTAAATTAAAAGTTCAAAAAGTGTCTTTTGAAATTAACGAGTACTTAGGAATTTATTTCATAATTGCACTCAGGATTATATTTTGTTATCAGGCCTTTCTATATACAGTGTTTTATACCACGGAATTTTACGAAGTTTGAAGAGAACGTGTCCCAGGACAAATTAGTTTAACTCAAAGCTGAGAATAATATAATCCATGTGAAGAATCTAGTTTGAAAGCATTATTTACCTTGCAATAAATTTGTCAAACGATCTCCAGAAACATTTATTGTGAAACAAATAAAGTTAAAATAAAATTTTTCTTTCTCGTCAAAAATAAATGAAATATTTAAACAGATAGACTTACAATAAAATAAAAAAGTCCAAAAAGAATAGAAAAAGTGCAAAGCATTTTTCGTCGAATGATATTATGAGAAATTTCGCTTCGATTTCGAGGGGAGTATCGTTTATGGAAAAGGGAAGTTGCAGTGATAGGAAGCTTGTCTTTTGGATAGACGCACACAGACTTACAACTAAATATATGCGGCACGATGAGCGGTAACAGTGTGTGGTCGGGTTGTCAGCACCGGTAAGTTATTTAGCGGTTAAGGCTGTAGCAGTTGGCAGCGCTGTCTAATTGTAACGACACCTTTGGGACTGGTATCACTCCCCGTATCCACCAAACCACCCACATTCCACCCCCGTAATCGTTGAAGCGCTCAGGTACTCTCTCACACTGTCAGCCGCTTCCTTCTTCCTCTCAACTCCACGTCTCTCCTCTGCAACTGTTAGATGCTGTAAACCAAAAATACGACGACACTTTGTCGAAGCGTCCGTATCCCCTACGTTTTAAGGCTCGAACGGGCGGCAAAGAGGAACACGCTCGCTAAATATAGTGGTCGTCGAACATAAGTCATAAATTACGGGTGTGCTCGTTTGTTTCCGGGCATAATTTCGATACGACATGATCGAACATTCGAGATACGGAACGACGTTAGTTACAAACAAGATGTGATTCTGCTGTATAGATTCAAAAATGTTTAAAAACCTACAGAAAAACCGTGATTGGCATACGAACTCATGTAGATTTATTTTATTTTATTTCGAGTTACTTCGAACGTTAAGTAAAATGAAAAAGACCTGGAAAGGAACAAATATTTTGTTCAGCATTGTTGAAAAGAATTCTTATGTAAAAAAAAACACTAAATATTATTCTGTAAATAGTACTGTATGAGGCTATTGAGTAATTAAAGTTACGTTTGATATTCTGAATGTGCCGTTTATGTTTACATCGATGAAAGTTTTATTTGAAACTTTTTTCCGATGAGAATTTAATTGGTGTTTTCTAACAATATGAGAAACTGTAGTTGCAAGTGTACAAAATGTACTATCTTACTTTGGGGCACTTGTTTGACTAATTTAAAAAAGAACGACTTAAAACTACTCGTGAAAAGACGTAGGAGAAACTACTGACTGAAAAATGGAGGAAAGTGTAGAAGAGAAAATTCTTTGGAAGCTCCAAAGAAAATGAAAAGAATTCAACTGCAAATTAAAGAAGATATAACTGACTGTTGCGTGACTCTTGTAACTAAAGAAGCCATTTCGAGTAATTATATAACCAATTTTTAGAGGTTAAAATATGAGAACAATAAATTCTCATGACACAGACAGCATTACTATAAAAACTGTAAATATAAAAATACGTATTAGTAATAACGTTTGTTATGATTTTCGTATCTTTGTTAGAACTACTACTTCATATAATAGTTTGGTTTAAATAATTCTAGAATAATTTGTTTATACGTAATTCTTGCTACGCAGGTTCTAAACTTTGCCCAACATGGAAATCCGAGTGTCTTAAAAAACGTACCTTTTTCAATATTTCTGTAATAAAAACATTTATGAAAAGGGCTTTACTATATATACACGAATTAATCAATATTTCTCGAGTAGGCCATATTAGACATACTTTGTTTTAAATTTTTGCACGACTTGTGTTTTCTCAATTACAATTAAAATTCTGCAGATTTGAACTGTACTAACCTACTCTGTCTAAAATTCAAATAATTTCTCTTCGAGACAGATTAACTGAACTAATTCCATGTCAAGATCTCAACAGTGAGATCAAAGGAAGACTGTTGAATAACTGAACCCAGCGTAATAGATCTAAGTAAATTAAGCAGAAACGACCAAGTCACAAACGAAAATGTCCAAACTGTAACACAAATCTCATTATATTGGAAAGCAATAATTTTCATCATAGTAAATGGAAACACAAAATTGAAAGTGAGTGAAGTAATGAGCTCAGTTGTAAACATAATAAAACGTGTCAGTTTTTTAAATGACATTAATATATATAACACGATCTAAAATAAGAAGTAAGTTATCGATGGTTCCTCGTGAGTCCTCAAATAAAATAAGATAAATACAGAAATATGAATTATACTACATTTATGTTACCGAAACGTTGGCTTCGTTTTTAAGAGAAGGAAGGAACGCTCCCGGATCAGAATTTTTTCCCCCAAGAGCAAGAGGTTCGTTCGTTTCGAGCTCTGGTTTAAACGATACCTCGCAATTTGCAATCCTGTATCATTAGCGGCGTAATAAGAAGTTCCTCGCGAGCAGGAACAAGGAGAAGAAAGGAAAGTCGGTCTCGGTGGCAAGGACAATGTATCGGACAGGTTGTCGCCTCGTAATCACGCATCTCGAAAACCGGGTCTCTCGTAAACTTCCGTGCCAACATAGACGTTTGCTTTATTGCCAAGGCTTCTGATATCGCAGCAGTTGGTAGCAACATCGGTAGAAAGGCAGCCAAGCAGGCAGGCGGCATTATCTTCTCTCAGTGAGGGTGAGAGAGGGCGAATGCCCTCCCCATGAGATCACCATGGCAACCCCTGTACGGCCCGCCACGCTGTCGTGTCCTGCGTGCTTCTATGTCCTGCTAGCATGGCGACTACTAACTTCCCAAACTCCTCTGTCGACGATAACTTAGAAGTCTTTTTTTACCCTGTCATTCACTTTTCTCGATCTGCCTCCCGTTTCGAAATTCGTTTGCTCCAGTTGCGCGCGAGAACGTACGACGTCGTTCGTCGCGACGGCCATTTTGAAAGAAACGCGGCAAACCGTCAACCGCGCCAAAATTTCGACGAAACGGGATCGAAAAAAATTAGCTACGACCGTGCATCGTTAGTAATAATTACAGAATATTTAGTTGCGGTTATAATTTTGAATGTATTATATAATCTGTCGATGCGTGGCGTATTTTACGTGGGATTTGGAAATCGCGAGCAGTTCGAACGGTGAGAATGTAGAATGGCGGACAAGTAGGTCAAAACGTTATCGGAATACGCGTGATTAATGTAGAACGTTTGTATTCAGCGTACGAATTAATTTTAAAGGGCAAATATCGGCAACTGGCTGAGTCGATTTTTTTAAATTTATTTATTCATTCGATTCTTCGATGTAGATTATTTTTATGGAATTTGGAATCAAAGATAACATGACAAACGCTAGATAGGAGTTTAGAATCTCGATTACCTGATCAATTGTACTCACATTTTAAAAAAACGATTATTTATAAGTTATTTGATTACCAGAAATATTTTTTAGTTGATACAATTATACATAAAACAATCTTATTTAAGAATTGCATATAACTATAACTAATGATATATATACCACTCAATACATATTTTTATAACCATCAAGAGTTAAATTTAATGTAAAACTTGAAAGATTCAGCTTTGAATAGTTTCATAGAGAGACAATGAGTATTATTTAAGTGTATTTTATAAACTGTTTATATATCAGTAATTTCAATTGCAAAGGAGAGATTTTCTTTAATATTTTAGCAATGCTAAATGGATTCTTTTAGTTATTCCAAGTATTATTTTATAGTGACGATTGGTAAATTTTCTATTTATACTCGGTTTAAATATGAACTTCTAACGTTTATTTTCTGAAATATTTTTCTCTTTACAATTGTGAAAGGATGACATTTAAATTGTCCAAAGATTAGAGGTTAGCCAGCAAGTCTGATCATGCATGGTATAATCTACTTCCAAGAGATCCAGATTCCTGGGTTATAGAAAGTAGATTATACTATAACTGATCAGACCCGCTAGCCAATTTCTCGCCGCTGCACAGTAGATACTTTTTATAATTAAGTTCTCCACTTATTCTCCAATCACTTTATAAATCATCAATTATAATCAAAATACCATTATTTGTCTTTTGAACATCTCTGAACGTATCGTCAATTAATGATAGACTTTTTGTTCGAAACCGATACATTGATACTATTTTCTACAAAAATAATCGTTAAAGTGATTTTTTGACATTTACATTAAATGTTTCTTACTGTTATGTACATACAAAAACTATAAATAATTTTCTTGCATCTCCACAAAATTTTTAAAATATTATAAGAATGTGTGACTTATTATCCGTTAAACTTGACTGATAAAACAGATGGAAACATTGTTGTAGAACTTTCCTGATATTATTTTGAAGCATTTAAATTTTTCCTACATTAAAAAAAAACTTCATTACTAAAACGAAAAATCAGAATCGACTAGAGAATCACCAAAATCGTTATAATAGTTTATTCTTTAAATTTGTCAGTAACTAAATTATTCACCAATGTTTTCAACTCGTTAAAAATAATATAATAAAAAATCGATTAAAGTATGCAATAAGTAAAATTTTGAGGGTAAACGCGCATATAATTAAAAGACTCGTGAAAAATCTTGTAGAAAGGTTGCAATTATATTACTAAAAAAATAATAGAAAACAATTATCGACAGAATTACACGATTAATTCAAAGGATCGTTTTAAAACAAGGCTGCTACACAAATAAATTGAAAATTCATAATCGAGTTTCCTTTACGATGTAATGAATAAGTAAGTGTTAGTTTAATTTTATAATTTACTCAACAATTAAACGTACAAAAGTCAATTCTCCGTAACATGCTTACTTGTTTCAAATTAGATTTGCACGCGATACGATCCTGAGTTTATCTTGGGAACCATAAGCGTACGCGTAAAAACGAAACGGTCGAATGTCAAAGGAGGAATCACTGGTAAAGAGAAGTTCCCAAACGAGACAGAATTGCAGATTTTTCCGAGTTCTAAACTAGGTCCGCTCTTCAAAGCAGAATGCTGTTCTCACGAAAGGGAGTAGGCAAGGTTTGAGGCACCCTTCGTAAGCCTGTTAAGGAAGAGTCGCGAGTTTCCTCAAAGGAGCCGCGAATATTAAAATCACATTTTACTCCCCTTCTGTTTCGACGACAAACTCCATGACCGTGCAATGAGGTTAGTTTGAATTAAGCGAGCTTTCGCTAAACTTGCAACACTCGGTTACTGCGCGAGGACACGCATCGGTGAATCGTTTGCAGTCGATGAATTTACAAATCGCGTCGAACGTCCAACCGGGAAACGTATCAAATTTTCCAGAATTATACGCGACGAACGAAAAGTGATCCGTCTAGATACGCAAGACCCAATTTCGATTTTATAAAAATCGGGTAACTTCGATTAACATAATTTTACATACTTTTTCAAGCACTTCCAATGCAACGACGAAGAGATGTTTCGAAATCAATTTTCAAGAATAATTCTTCCTCCCGTCTGATGAAATCTGATATTCGTATAATTTTAAAGAATGTAAATTTAAACGTTTTTCCTGTATACTTAAACAACTTGCTTGCGTCATCAATCGCACTTAATTTTAAGAAAATAAAATAATACTTTCATTTTAATTTCAGCTAGAAAAATTGATTATATTTATATGACGGAAGAAAATAATAGAATTAAAGTATTATTGCGAGCCACTATTAATGTTACGATGATAAAAAGGGGCCAGTTGAATTTCAAACCATCAGATTTACGTGTCATCGAAAATTTACCATATTCACTCCACCAAACGCAATCGTGGCGGTCATTTAAATGGTTATTTCACGCATAATGTGACCGAACGTCAAAACGAAACGAGCACCAGATTATATTTCGTAGCTTTCGTTTGATTTCAATTCGAAGTTCTATCGCTCACGCTGGAAAATTACAGCAATTACGGAATGTTGCCAGTGAGGGCCGGCCAGGGATCGATCGTTCCTAAAAAATAATACGAGGTAGGATGTTTTGGTACGCTTAACGTTCCTGGGTTCTGTAAGAAACACATGCGTGTTGGAGCATGCGCGACTTACGGCCGTTTTTGTCGATATTTGACAGCGGCAACTTAAGAGGGTCCTAACCGTCCCACCGAGCCCTCCGGGGGCTCTGTATCTAAATGCAGACATTAATAAATCGTGGGCACACTCGTACATCCGTGTTAAGTTAGTTTACGCCGGTGGAGGTTCTGATGCGTTTATGGAAATGACTCGTGCCTTGCTCGGAAAGCGTGCGCCTAAGGCACTGCGACATAATTCAACAATTTTCGCGCAGCTCTTCTCCCCGTTAGAACGTTCGGACACTTGCGCCTAAAATTACAATTATTAAACCCAACGACGCCGCCCACTTTCAGATACTTTAATTATTATTAGTCATTCGCGATCCGTTTCATCTTCGTAAAGTATTTCATACTTTAACCCCTTTCAAAGCAAGTATCTTGAATTTTCCATCCACCCTCTGTCGCTTCTTTTGCATATTTTATTTTTAATTCAAACCGGTAAAATGATCGTTCCTTAAATTTCGTTTAGAATTTTTAACATGCAATGTTATTTTAGCGCCATTTAACTGCGTGACTTTTCTTACAGTATACGTACAATTAATTTTTCAATATTCTGTTCTTACTGTTTGTTTATCTGGTCAAATAACCGTTTTTTGAATTTCGTTTAGAATTTCTAACATACATTATTTTAACGTCATTTAACTGTATGATTTTTCTTACAGTATACGTACAATGAATTTTTCAATATTCACTTTCATTTTTATTATTTGTCTATCTAAGAAAAATATTAGTTTGTCTTGTCTACGACGATTTACATTTTTTGTAAAAAATCGGGGATTTAGTATCAAATTCTGATTAGCTTCCGCTGTAAATGAGAAATATATAGCAAAGATGAAAAATGAGAATCTTCAGTTTCCACTGTCTTAGAACAGTTTAAAAACGCGTATTAAAAGTACTAAAAGTTTAGACGCATGCAGTTCCGAAATTATTAACGTTTTCCCCATAATTGAGCAACTGTTAGAAGCGGTGAAGCTTCCCCTTTAAAATGATTTTTGGATCATGTAGATCAGGCTTTCCGTTTTAGAGATATCGTAATTTAAATGGAAGGATAATTTTTTAATTTCCACTATCTCTGTCTCCGTCTGACGCGCCTGACCTCTCTCTCCCTCTTTATCGCACGTGAGTCGTGACAATCGTGACAGAGTGACGTAATGTTTACTATTTACTACGAGCACGTGCGGTCAACGACCTTTCCAAGGCTGTAGTGATGAAAGTTCATTGACCTCGCGACGTAAACAATGAAAAGTAAACAAACACATGGAACCCTTATATCTCCGAATCAATTACGCTATCGATTTGAATGAACTCTCATTTTAAAGAGCTCTTCATCCTCTACCCAATGAATATAACTACTGTTATAATTTATGCTACCTTCTATATTTATCTTGATATTATTTTGACGCTATATACATATCTAAAGAAGTCTCAGCAATTCCTATTGGTTATACGACTGGCGATAAAACTGGATTATAAATTGTTTATTTAATTGAACATGAATTTAAATTTGTATACGGGATATCTACGTAATTATTAGCCAACATTTTTTCGTAAATAATTGTTTTCTCTGAAACTAACTACGGTAGCGACTTGAAACAAAATTTGATTTCAAGGGCGTTTTATCTTCTATTCGATGAAAATTAAAGAATTTCGACGTAGTTTGTAAATTTTCTGTATGAAGTTAAAGTACTAAGTGGACGCATTTACATGCAAAATTTATTTATCAAGTTTACATAATTATATTTGAAGAAGTATTACTGAATAACGATCAGAAACTACAATTATAACATGATATTTAAAGAAACTTCGTTCTCAAATGGTATCTCAGAAAGGGGTATCTCAGGAATTATACAAATTTAAGTTTAATCATACTATTTCTTGGAGTTCAAGAGAGGACAAATCTGGACTTCTCTATTTGAAACTGTTTCCCAAAATTAATTTTCTCTAATGATACCCTAAATCAGGTTTTAACTAGAGGACACTCAAGGGACTAAAAACACCCTACTTTCGACCAGTGACTAGCGTCAACGTATACATTAGCCCAGAGTAACCACGCGAAAGATAGTAAATCGTTAGTTGATGCATTTTAGGCGTAGCGCAAATCTAGTTATAGCAGCCGATCTCTCAAGCCGTCTTGTAGCTAATATGATAGACTGCCATTAGGGATATCTTGCTGTCGTGACAAGGGGACTATGAAACGCACAAGGAGCGGTAGGGGAGAAGGGATGCACAACGTAGAGCGACAGGGTACGTTAGCTCGGGATATGCAAGCTAGTAAGACGTATTACTTACGTATGAATTATGCATTACCTTGGTATGGGTGCCTGCCGAATAGCCTCTGCCATCTTAGGTCTTGGGTAAACGGAACTCTCCCTACTAACAGAAATTCGGTTAAGTTATCCACTTTACACATTCCCCAGCGCCTGATTTCCTTTTGTAAACACCGAAATCTATATACGTCGATACAAAGTACCTCGAGACATCAACGGCCGTGATTAACGCCGTATTTGCACCCCTTTCAAATTAAAATTTTAAGCTCTCTAAATGTTCCAGACGCTCAAAACGGGTTATAAAATGCGAGATTTATTATTTCTGAATCTTTACTGCCAGAGAAACGTCTCTAAAGACTGCAAATCATACTTCTATGAACCTTCCAGGAAGAAGAATTAACGATTAATCATTTTCGAAATCTCGTAATTAACCTATTTAACCTATTTATATGTACGGACGTTGAAGATGAACTTGTTTCTAAAGACGTTTAAAACAGAGTATGCAATTTATTGTGAATTAATATCGAGTGTACAAAAATTCAATTCAGAAGTTCTCATGCAGAAAATAAAATTAATGTCTGTTGTAGAAGGAATGTTATTTAATAAGAATTAATATGCAGAGTATAATATAAAATGTAATCAATTTAGGAATGGAAACTATAAAATAAATTTCTGTTTTGTGTTATACATACATTTATATTTTTTATAAACATAAAGTTGCTTATGTAGAATTAAAAAAAAATATTTGTTTTTAATAAGTTTTTAGAATGTAACCCCCCCTTTTTGTACTGACTTTGTGTCTCATATAACACGGTTTCACACAACACGGCATTTTCTAGGAATCTATCCGTGTTATAGGAGGTATAATAATTTTGCGAGGTCGTGAAAGCACTTATTGCATTTTTGTTTGTTAACGATAAATCCTGTGATTTGTTTGTACCATTTCGTCAACCGAGAGTGTAAGGTATATATTGTGTAATAATTTTAATAATTTTTAAACTGTACATCACAAAGTTATAATCGTTCGAAGGCAGGTAAGAAGAAACGATTCGGGGGAGCATCCACGTCTATCCAGGCGCTTGATCCCCGGAAAATGATTTCCTGAATTAGTTGATTAGCTTACATGCGATCCTTCTTAGCCATTTCCTATCTATAATATTTCCTGCGAAGGAGATCCGAAGGAACGAATCGGTGGATGCTGGATGACGGCGGAAAGTGTGGGAGGTTGAGGGGGGTTTCAAGAAGACCGAAGCAGGAGGCGTAATGGAGGCTAGTTAAACATTAAGCATCCCCTGATACCTTGCTAACCCCTTACTAACCCCAGTTAAGGTGTATGCAAGGTATACAGCTCTAGGTGGTTTCCTATGCCTTACGGACCTCCGCATACATTCTTACTAATTGACGTCCTGCGCGTCTGCATTATGCACTCGCGATAACTCCCGGGCGTTTTCTTACTAAAATAATATATCCGATCGAAGGGTATACCGTCATATTTTCTCGGAAAGAAACAGTAGACTGGTCCGCGCTATTGTATTATGTACTTCTTTACATTAGCGATCGAGATACTTTCTACGATACTATCCCTTCCATGTTTTACATCTCCTTTATCGACAAAATATTATTCATAATATCAAAACGCTTTCAATTCAACGTAGTGAACAATTACTTCATTCATTTATCAAAAGTCCACGTTTTCGAAGATTTACGAAGTTTCGAAAAATTAAATAATACGACATATAATGTATGTAACTACGAATCTTCTGAATCTTAATAATTTTTATATTGTTTTAAAGAAACAGTATTAACGATTTACGATAAAGACGAATTTCTTACCCAGAAATTTTTTTTGTATCCTCAAATACCTCTGCGTCAAGAAAGAATAAAATTGAAATTATTTAAATCTATAAAAAATGCAAATTGTTTGCTACGAACAAATTTTTGGCTAGCAAGTGCAACAACACACTATAAAAAGAAGTTTGCTCGATTAATTTTTATACGATCACGATAATTTGTTTACGCGAATATGTTCTCGACGTTTAATCGTACCGTTTTATAAAACACATAGAAAAATTTCAATCGCAACGAATTTTGATCGAAGGTTCGTTGCAAAAAATGACGACGACGAGGGTTCGTGTTTATTACCCTAAGCTAAAAGAAATATAAAGTTATCGAAAGATGAAATGAAATGCGACAGTTCGGAAATTCGCGCCAATTTTCACCGCGCTATATCTTCTCCTTTAGAGTGGCAAAAGAAGGGAATATACTTTGGGAAGCGAAAACATGATTAAAGATTTTCCGACGTAGGAGAAAATGGATTTCTGATACGCGTAATGCTACCCTATTTGGAACTATTACGCGTAAGTCCCCGAGTAAGCTTCCTATATCCATTCACCCCCCGCTCGAAACATATTTACTACATCAGACGACATTTATTTGCAACTTGGCACCCCCTGTGCGTGTCAACGTATAAACGCTTCTGTACAAAATTTCACAACAGTAAACTATTTGTTATTCTCTATTAACAAAGGCACCCTCGATGTATTTCCTTTCGTAATTTTTAATATAAGATTTCATGGAAATGTGGAATTGTTTGCGTTCTGATTTCGATTCTTTTCGTTTTTTAAATAGAAACCAATCTTTATCTTAACAATAATTCGCAATATTCCATTTAATTTAAAGTTTCTCTCATTTTGACAGTAAACAAATATGCTTAGAGCAAATGGTTTGATGTTCGATACATTTACTATTTTTCCACACTATACAATTATTATTCTTGAGTTAAATTTAATATTTAATTTCGAAAACACTCGTTTGTTGTTTATATGAAGACCAAAGAAAATTGTCCCATACTACAAGCACGATGTGAAAAGGATAATTACACCATAAAACTGGTGTCATAAATCACACATGTACACTGCATTTAAATGTTTTTATCTTTGAAGAAATGAATGTACTGAATATTCTGAGTAAACATGTTACGTATAGTGTGACACTGGTCTACAAATCATATTTTATTTGCTGTATAGATCTACAAACCGTGTTTAAAATCTAAAAACTAAAATAGGCTAAATCAGTAGCTCCTGCTCGAGATAGAGGGACTGAAATGAAATTGCTACAAGCTTCGAACAAAATTTTGTATCGTATTCGCTGCATGTAATCGTTCCACAGAAAAATCGAGCTCTCGATACACTAAAAAAAAAAATCTTTTCGCGCGGTTGAACCGCACCTTGCGAAACGCGTTTTCCAATCGGGTCACTGACCAGTCGAAAATTTTTTTTTTTACCACGAATTGCTTTCGCGGAGGAAGCGGTGTTCGTTTCGACGCGGCGAAAAAACTTGCTAATTGGTAAACGAGGAATATTAAAAAATCGCTGCGTAGGAGCCGATGATTTACTGCAAAGTTTGATTGAATTCATTTGCCTTTTGTTTACCTGACTCTCCCCTTCCACCGTTTCTCTTCTCTCCCCCTCCCGTTGTCCTCTCTCTTTTTCACTTCGCGAACCTCCAATATTTAGCGTATTTTTTCCATTGGCGTCGTTTATTTTGTCTGGTTCATTCGTTCATCCATCCCGACGTTGCAAAGTTGTGTACCGTAGAAATGGAAACAGCGAACTGTGCATGTTTCCCGCTACACGTCGTTCCTGCTCCCGTCTCCCTTTCTCCTATCACACACAATCCTCCACTTTCCGCTCCCGCGTTGCTTCGTTTTATTTTCATTTTATCCGAAGCTACGGAATGGTATGCTACCATCGGAAGAGTAGGTTGGGAATGATTTCTGAATCGGGTCTGCCTCTGTATATTTTATTCCGTGTCAATTCGTTAGCAGCCAAACGGCCAATCTGGCTAGAATCAATCGATTTGCTCGATGTATTCGCCCATAAAACGCTTTAATTACAATACGTTATTGTTTCCATCGACATAATAACGACCACTCTCGCACGAATTAAGATTTCAGGCAATCTTTGCGGAGGGAATCCCGGTCGATCGTAACATTTCGACTTATACGATAACAAAGCTTTTTACAAAAGTGTGATTACAGTGGTCAACAAATTGTAAACAATATTTTGTATTCTTTACAATTTCCTACAGCGTGAGATATTGGTGTAAAAAGTTTAGATTGCACTTTTCATTTATTTTGTTGCTGCGTTATCTATACAACGATGGCGACCAGTGACATGAAAATGTTTGTAAGAAATATTCAATGAATAAAAGGACAGTGCAAGAACGATTTAAAAAAAGTAATGAAACGCTGATAGACTTCTTTATGTAGCATTTGAAAACACTTAATAAGTGGAATACGAATAGAAGGGATGCAAATTGTAACGTTGCAATAATTTATTCGAAACTGATGCTAACAATGACTGACTTTAGTAATGGAAAAATAAATTAGTTCAATGCTTTGAACGAAATTTTGCTTTGCCGAATGGTAACTAAAGAATGTATGGAAATTGCATTTACGCCCATAGATATTCGTGCAAACCGTATCAATCTTCATAGTTGAAACGATCTTCAACTCGATCCAGGGTTTCGAGGGTGTGAAACGCGCCAACCAGCTGTTTTAAGCGACGATACAAAATAGATTCTGTCGTGAAAACTGGCGGAAGCTCGCGAAAAGCATCGACGAAGGAGAAAAATCTAATAGATGATCGAAATCGAATTTTAGCCCCTGTAAGAAACTAGCCATTCCACCCTTCTCGCTCGTGTTCGCGTTACTACATCGTCGACACTGTCGCCCCATCAAGCTTGGAATGAAATCCAGTTCGCATTTGAATCAGTCGGTAACACAATCCATTAGTTCCTAACAGCCAATACTCGGAGGACAGAATGGAAGAAAACGACTCCCAAATGGAAAAGAAAAGAGGGATAGAGAAACGTGGATATACGAAGCGTAGTGTTACGAATGATTAGTTTCGTCTATGAGTCCCACTTAAACAGGGAACAGAGAATATTTCTTTTTCCTTGTTCTTACCTCGATCGAATTAAGTTTGACCATCGAGAGAAAATTGTTACATCGTCTCTAACATTATTGGAAACAAAAATAAATTGTAGTATTAAACGCGATGACGTAACAAATCTTTCGATATTTAATGGTTTCGTTCAATCGAAACTATCACCATAGAATAACAGTTAAAATGTTAATAAAGATTTATATTTAAAAAAAATGGCCATTTTCTGCTATCATCCTTTAAGAAAAGGATTTTATTACTGCTTTGCACTACAACTAAGTTTAATGCCTCAAAATTGTTCCAAAGTTGCTAGTAGCTCGTAATAAAAACAATTCTTGAAGTACAATGGGTTTTTACATACAATTAATGGTGTGATGTGTGGACAAATTTTTCGACGAAATTAAAAAATGTCAAATCACTCTAAAAATATTATTTTCGATTATGAGAGTCAATTACAATCACTTTCTATGAGTAGACATACCCCTGAATTCCTACGCACTTTCGAGAAAAAAATTTCTTACGAAAATATGACGTGTGACCAGAAATGAGTCTCTGAAATTTCATGTGAATGTTTAAAACATCATAACTTCTGAACGGATTGGAGGATTTCAATGTTTCAAAATGCAAACGACGCGTATTTTAGTGGAGAATATGTAGAAATTCCAAAAATATTTGAGAATTTGTTCCTTAACCCCATAAAGTAACAAAAACCTCATAAAAGTGGTTCAATTTTCAAACAGCCATAACTCTTACAATAGCGAATATATTTAAATGAAACTTTTTTTCTGGAGTAGAGCTCATGGGTATCTACAAAAAAGTATTAGGCAACTTTTCTATAGGGCGTCAAATGAAATTATTAAAAATCAAAAACGAATTGTTAAGAAAAATCAACCGGGGGTAGGTGGACAAATTTTTCGACGAAATTAAAAAATTTCAAATTATATTTAAAAAATTATATTTAGTTACAGTGGGCAATTACGATCATTTTTGGTCATTATACATATCCCCGAAATCCTACACATTTTCGAGAAAAAAATTCCTCACCGAAAATATAATTTCTGGCCAGAAATGTCAGCCCAAAATTTCATGCGAATCTTTAAAACGTCATAACTTCTGAACGGATTGGACGATTTTAATGTTTAAAAAAGCAAACTACGCGCATTTTAGTGTAGAATATGTATAAATCGTAAAAATATTCGAAAAGTTGGTCCTTGACCCCGTAAAATGAGAAAAACCCCATAAAAATGGTTCAATTTTCAAACGACCATAACTCCTACTATAGCGAATATATTTCAATGAAACTTTTTTCTGAAGTAGTGTTCATGGATACCTACAAAAAAGTATTAGACAACTTTTCTATAGAGCGTCAAACACAATTACTAAAAATCAAAAACGAATTTTTAAGGAAAATCGACAGGGGGGTGGTGCCTAAATTTTTCAGCGAAACAAAATTTTTTCAAATCGTTCTAAAAAAATTAGTTTTAGTTGCTAGGGTCAATTACAATCATTTTTGGCGAAGACAGATGCCCCAGAAATCCTACGTACTTTCGGGAAAAAAATTCTTCACTTTTCTTTTCTTTCCTTCTGCTATCTTGCTCATTTCTTCCTACAACAGCAAGTCTCCACAATGGAAAATGAATGTTCTTTATAAAATTTCGAAACGATTGTTCGAAGAAGGGTTAAACGACTTAAAATAGTTATTCGAACGCCGTTGACTGGGTCTTTCCAGACCCATATCTTACTCATATATCTAGACTTCTAACCTATAATAATATAGAATATTTATTTAATCCACTTGTTAGAAAACACAGTGATCCCAATTTTGTCCTAAATATTTTCGAGTTTCATTGAAAGAATACATATTTTATTACTCTTAAAATACCAATAAAATACAAGCATTCACAGAATGTACAATAAATACCAGAGACATTAACGTTTCAGAAAATAGACGAAAAGAATGAGTAAGAAACAAGTGTAATCCGGGTCGAAGAAGACCCACGAACCGCCGTGCGAGCGTTAACAGGTAAAATTCAATTATCTGGTCCAGTATGTGTGACGTAGGCAGGTCAAAGAGAGGTCCCTATCAGCGAAAAACTAGATGCCATCGTAGTTCTCCGGGTGCTTCAGGGTCGACAGAGACATCGTGTTTAGAGCGAGATCCAGAGGCGACGATAAGCCAAAGTACAATGCTTTGAATACCCATCCAGCATCCCGATAAGATCTTAACGCCTTCTAAGAGTAAACGGAATTAAATTCGCTCGACGCTCAAGGGCGGCCAACTGCAGCCGTTAACACGAGAACCGAGAGTATAGCTCTCGGATACGGATAGATACGGGAGAAGCATGTACCGGGAGATCGATACGTTTCTTTCCCTTTCTGTTTCTGTGTGTCCTCCCTTCGTTTCCGGCCACCCCCCTCCTCCTCCTCCTCTTCCTTCCCTCTTTATATCTTGCCAGCATTCCCTTCCGTACTCTCTACACGAACGCGGAGGGATCCGGATCCGTTTTCATTTTTCCCTTTCACTTTTCGAATATGTATGGATTTCGTGCCAAACGTCCGACTCGGTTGACAACTTGCACAGGACGACAATAAAAGTGTCGTTTAGGTAGTCAGGGATGAACGGTTATGTACGGACCGTACACGCGTTCGCTAATGCGGGATATCTCTATCGAAACCATTACGGGGTAAAAATTTAATCTGATTATACAGGGCGTCGCAGGTTTTAACGGCCAAACTTTGTCGGTATATCTTGTACAGCAACGGTTCTTCACCTGTGACCCGCGAACATGCACGTGGAACCTTTAGATATTTATTTTCACTGCATATGTTATGAAAATATCAACTTCATTGGGTCAATTTCGTACTCTGATGGCAAATTAAAAAGTTGGTTTAGGAACGAATCTAATTGGAAGGGGGTGCACAAAGTGTTTGGCAAACGGCGGAACGCCAGATCAGATCGTTTTCAGCACCAAATAGCTTCGTTTGAAAAATAGACACATAGATTCGCTAGAGATTCGTTGCAATATAGACTCCCACACGTACTTATACATTTTGTTGAGTTTTAAATAAATAGTAAAAACCAATTCGTCTCGTTTAGTCCCCTAAAGACAGGGGTGGTTCTTCGAGTTTAGTCTTAATCGGCAGACTTTGTGCAATTTAACAAAATCCGAACGAGCACGCCTCATCCATGGATTAAACACTAATATTTGTAATTTTTAAAAGCTGTTCTCTAACGATATCTTCAAGACAGGAATTTTGCAAACAGATAGAAACAATACAGAACTCTTTTAGCGATTAAAATTGAACATGAATAGATTAATACTACTAGTTCACTGTTTAATATAAGTTGATATGAACAAAACCATGTTTATTACCTGAAATCATTAGAGGTAGTGCTTTTAGTACTTCTTGAAATAATTAAAACTCCGTTCTAAAATGTACCATGGTTTTGACCATACTCTTGACAAAATAAATAATTTTTAGTAACTTAAAGAAAAGTAAACATTTATAAATTGGTAAACAAATTAATGAATTTTACAGCATCATTCTTTTATTAATAAGAAAAAACTGGTTTTCTTCATCCACCTAAGTACGAAGTACTTTTCCACGCTAGAAATTATTTACATATACATATTAACATTTTTTTGTAAAACAATGCTACAATTAATAGAAATCAAAATTATATTGACAACAAAATTGAAAGAGAAAAGCTTCTTTCTCCAATCACATAAATGCAAAATACTTTTCCACGCTTGGAATTATTTACTCATACATATTAACATTTTTAATATAATATTGATATCAAAATTGATATAGAACCTAAATATGACAGCCATAGCATATAAAACCGATATAGATTCTTTAAAACCGAAATCAAAACCGACATGTTTCGAAATATCAGACTTACAAAGATTCTTCATAACTGTCTCTCAATCAGAACCGATAAGTAACAGTTTGAAACAGTTATTTAATCCTTTAAAGGTAATCGTGGTCATTCAAACGATTATTTAATGTGCTCTGATGTACGTAAAAATAAACCAACGAGTATCAGATTATCGTAATTTTCATTTAATTTAAATTCAAAGTTCCATCGCTCTCAATTGCGAAAACCGTCGGACACTAGGTTCTATAGTCGTCCAAGTTTGTGCCCGTCTCCGAGGACGAAGTACTCGTGAAATGACCGACGCAAACAAGCAGGAAAGAAACGTTGTATCGGTAGGAACAAGGCGGCAAAGAGAAATTGTCGACGAATTCCTCCTACAGTTTCGCTTGGACGATTCGCGCAAACGAGAAAAGAAGAAAGCGGACGTCGCCAGTAGAAGGTATGCGTTTGATTTTTCGATGGAGTCCCGAATCGTATGGACGCACTCCGCAGGGGATGACAATGGCGTCCCATGGGAGGAGAGGCCTACCAGCCACCCAGAAAACTACCCCTTCGTCCCTCAGACCGCCTCATCGTCTCGGTCCTCCTGATTGTTTCCTACGCGGTTTCCCCACTCTCTGCGTCTATCTCAGTCTATCTATAGAGATTATTCGCGTTTCACCCTCTCGTGTCTCTTCGACGAACCCTTCATCCAAACCGCCACCCTCCTCCCCACCACCCGTCAGCGCGAACACGGATATCGCGCACCTACAAAAATTTCCTCGAATTCAATATCTCCCGATATTTTACATAATTCATGAAAATTGAGCTGTTCGCTTCTCGACCGAAACCCGTTTTTTCTTTCCACCACCCTCTCCACCACGCGTATCAACATTCATCCCATACGCGATGTTTTCTGTCACTTCTCGCTTTAGAATATTTTTCCAGAAGCTTCATATTTTTTATCGACGTCAATCTACGAAAAGGCAGTCTTGATTCTTGAAAGGGTATTTCTAAATCCTTTTTGATAATTGTTTGACAAAAGACTGTACTGGTATAACGCATTTATTAATATTTGTAAAGTATGCGGAAATTTTTTGAAAGTAAAATAATCACAACTAGCCATTCTGATTGTTGTAAAATGTAGTAAAAGAAAAATGTCATGTTATAGTTTTCACGATTTCGACCATTCTATAGGTTTGAAACGAAAAATTAGATTAAACAGAGACGATATAATTCAATTTTTTTAGAAAAACTGTTATTAATTTGGATTTTTTGGGGAATATAAAGGGACGTAATAATTAATGTGTGACTGCAGAAAACAATTTTCTTAAGCTGGAAAATTGAAACGTTTGTAACGTTTGAAATAAAAATTAACTTTCTTGCTTGGATAAACCGTTCGGTAAAAACGACTTGCCCTATACATTTTCTATCGTTACTAATTTTCCATGTGATTCGAAGGCTCGAGAGAGTATTTTAGGAGAAGATTTAATAAGAGGCCTGTGCCAATAGTTTTGTGAGGGACTGTATATTTTTAGACAAATGGACCTTTTGACATTTCGGTAAACTGACATAGTAGGTACGTAGTTGCCATACTATACAATGCCGTACGGTCCTAAAGGTCGAAGAACACGTGGTCGGGGGTTTAATCTAGAGAAATGCTGAATAATAGAGGCGAGTAGAACGGGGCTTGCGATTGGCTTATGCAATATTCAGGCTTACTTTCCGGGCAAGTTCACGTTCTAATTAAGTTCTCAACGTTGAAAAGCGTTAAGCACCTTGTCAACCGTTTAACTGTTGTTCATTCTGCTTTCAGATTCTTCCTTAAGTTCTTTCTCAAGTGCAACCAGAACTGCCTTAAGAATGCCGGCAACCCACGCGATATGAGACGCTTCCAGGTGAGTTAACATATAAATCTTTCATGAGTGAAACTCTCCAGAAGCAATCTTCTATTAGCTTACCGAAACATTACGTTGCTACAAGGATACAAAACTTGTTATCGTAACGCGCAGTAGGGTAACTGTCCAAATAATCAAATATGCTTCAGTGATCCGATAACTTGGCGAAGATCCTTTCTTAATATTAAGAAAACAGGATACGTTTAATTTGTTGTAAGCCTATTCATAACACAGCATCGAACGTAGAATTTACACAATCCTGAATCTCACCTTCTTTAAAAGTGAATAAAAATGTTAAACTATATGGTTAAGAAGTTAAATTTGTTTACGAAAACATATTTTATAAGGAAATAAACGGAATCAAAATTTCTGATATACAATAATCGTGATTAAATAATATCTTATCGATAAAAAACACAAAAACCCAACACGTTTTAACAAGAATTAATTGATGATAAATAATACATTTTTACCACGATTTTCATGAATCTATTGCTTAGTTTATGCACTGGATTATATTTTTCATACGTGACACAAAATTTATGTCGAAACATGAGTTCACAAATTATACTGATATGATTTAACAACTCTTGTAATAATAGAATCATGACAACTTTTAGTGTTTCTACTTAACTTTTATGATTATCGTCTAGAAAAACTTATTACATTTTTATGAGTTACGAAAGTATTGGTATTTTTTTTATTAAATATTTACAGAACTTACAGAACAAAATGCCTGTCATTTTTTCAATACTTTTTGTTCTTCGGTTAAGTTATATATTCACCACTAAATTGCAATTATATTTATTAATAACAAAGTAATAGGTATGATTTAGAAGTCGTTACTATAATCATGAATTAAATTTGTAAACTGTAACATTCTGCTTTGAATACTACTTGATAAAAGGTTTAAATATATCATATTAATAGATTAGATGATAATTTTCCACATTAATTTATGTACAAATTAGCACAAATTAGTACCAAATAAAAAATAAAAAATAAACAATATAAATAGGAATATAAATACATTTCTCTGCGACCAAACATTTTTAGTTTTAATTTTTTATATAAAATATACAAAATTTTATATAAAAATAAATAATTTGTTGCCGGAATATTTATCATAATAATTATATGATTCATAGTTATATAATTACAAGATTTATTTGCGAGAAAATTAAATTAAAATATTTGTCGTGTCTGTCTGACCATTGCTCGTTATTTCTACTTACATTTACATTTATTAATATTGATGATGGCGTAAAACGATTCGATTTTAGCCGATTTTACTATCTTGTAACTAGTCAAAACTGGGGATTAAAAATAATAGTTATTCTAAAAATTTACATGAAATACATCACTAATAAACACTTGTTCGTTACTTAATTTTAAGCATAACAAATATAAAGTCGAAAGCAAATTTTTCAAGACACTACGTAACTAAAAAACCGATTTCTAAACTTCTTCGGTTACACAATAAACATTATTTATGAAATATTAAAAATTTATTCGTTTGCTCATAACAGTAATTGGCAAAAGAAATTTTTTTAGACGCTCACAATCGTTATTCAACAAAGTTTTTGTTTTATATTGTTGTTCATGATTTAGTATTGTCAACAATACATTTTTTGATTCGAGTGACTGATAACCAATATCAATAACGTAACTCATAGTAAAGAAGAGTAAAGTAAAATGAAGGAAATAAATTCCCTTCAACGATAATAGTTATTGACATTGAAAACAACAATATTGAACAAATTTGTTTAATTTTAAACTTGGTTTTTCAAGAAAGGGACTATAAAAATTCGTGGAACAATAAAATACGACTTAGGCAACATCCTAAGTAGAAATAAGGATTAATGGTCAGACGCGATAAATAAATCCTGTTTAGTCAAACGTATGCCCCACAAATGTTTAAATTAAATTATATTGAAAAACGAGGCATACAACAAAATTTTGTTCCACATTTTCGATTCATTTTGTCACTTCTTTTCCGATTGTATCACGGTTAATTGTGATTAACTTCTCTCAGACCTGAAATAAAACTTGCATTTTCATAGATGTTGTATTCTCTAATATTTGTTTTATATATTTCGTGACGTGATATTTTTGATATCATTCTTTGCACGCTGTTCTTGGCCTAAAAGAACTTGTGTACCTAATTTAAAGAAAATATTCGAACTCAGGCAAGCGAGGGGTTGATTGGTCGAAGCAGTTAAACAATCCAGTCGGCTAATTCCTTTCCTTTTCCGAACAATAAATATTGGCATCTCGATTACATACTACAAAATTCGACGTCTGTTTTGTATTTTGAAATTTTGAAACTTATTAAAATTAATTTTGTATTGAAAGAAATTAATGGGAAGCTTTTCGTATATTTTTTATTTCGAAAGAGAAAAGTTGCAGGACAGTAGCAAGAAGGATAGATCGAATGGAAGAAAGGAAAAGTACGATGTTTTTGGCAATTTATTTTTTAATTTCACCTTTTGTCTCTCAAAATAGACACTGGCGGAGTGACGAGATACGGCTGTCGGTGAGTAGAAGAGACCGTAATACGGTGGAAGGGTGAACGGATACAGGGGTGGGTTGGTTGATACCGCGCTGAGCTAATTGCCAACCCCTTGGATTACGTCTCTTGGATGGGGGATCTCAACTTTCGACGATGGCCGACCATCGAGAAATTGCTCGTTTCCTCGACGAACTTCTTTTCCTTTTGGAAATTAAAAAAGAATGCCTCCAAGTGGAAGCTACGCATCCGCAGACGCGCTATACGACGATAGGGTGGCACGCGATTGCGGAGGACTTTTACTGTTCTCGTCTCCGTCCATCCACCCCTATAATTTCATGAGTCGTGACTCGCATGACGGCCGAATTTCGATCAGTAATTCCACGCTTCGCTAAAATTTTCAGCTGTTTTCGAAACAAATGCTACGTATCATGGTACGGTCGGAAAGGGGTTGAAAAAATGAATCGAAAACGTGGACTACAATTGTTTCGTATCATGCTTCGTTTTCGAGATAATCGAATTCGAATATTTATGGAGCACGTCTGACCATTAATCGCCATTTCTACTTACACCGACGTCCAAGTCTGCTCCGATTAATTTACAAAGTCGATTATCTCGAAAACAAAGCTTCGTACGATCAAATTTCGTTTCACATTTCCGTTCTATTTTTTCCTGATTAGTGCAAAATGTCCAACGTTATCACGCGAATCGAAGTTGAATCAAAGTTGCCGTTAGAAACGCTCGTGTATAATCAGTTACGTAATTTTCGAAGTTTGTCGCGCGTTCGTTTATCCTAATATACATTCGCCCGAATGCCTAGGCGGAGGTAAACCAAAGTTAAGTTGTTATCGCGCTTTCAAATTTGTTTAGGAATTGCTTATTACTCGAAGTTGCGAATTAAAATTTTAGCGGTACGCCTTTCTCTCCCTCGGAAAATTTCACTCGCGAAGGACCGTCAGGTTATACTCACGCTTGTGCCGGGCGAATTCGCACTATGTTACGCGCCAGGTAATACGGCCAACCAGCCAACGAAGTTGCCAAGTTGCAAAAGGACGAAAGTTTCAGCATTTACCGACCGCCCAGCCGATTTTATAAACGTTCTTTCTACTTTCTCCCAAAAATCATCGTCTCCTTGTTTGCGTCCGGAAAACTCGAGGTTAAATGTACGCCTTGTTTCAATTTACCCAAACTTTTCACGCGCTAAAATACGTACATCCGCTACAGGATCCAATAAAACGCATCAAATATAGAATTGTCATAACTATTATTTATCGATTTAATTTCCACGCAATTGCTGCGAGATTTACAAAAAAAAATATATAATTGCATAAGCTATTGCAAGAAGGAAACTGTATTTTATGTACTCTATATTTTATCATCTTCAGAATGAGTATACAAAACGTTAAATTAGAAGAAAATACAATACTAAAGTTAGGAAAATAAATGTCATAAGCTGACTCTCGTGGATACAATTATGAGACAGTCTATTCTGTATTCTTATGGCATCTGTCAGTAACTATTTGTTTAAAATAATGAGACTAACTAAAATGTAAAAATTCCTTAAGCAAAAAGAAATCGAAAAGTCCTTTACCACTTTACGATCTGAGACTTCGTTGTCGAGATATAAGAAATTAAAGGCTAGGCATTGCTCGTGCGTGAATCGTGTCTACGCATGCGCGCGATCAGCTGACTGGAATTTAAATGACGCGCACTGTAAGTTGCACCAATAAACTTAAACTGTTAATATCTCGGAAACGAAGATTGTAAAATAGTAAAAGGTAAAGGACTTTTCGATTTCTTTTTACTTAAGGAATCGTTTGGCATTATTTCGAAATACAATTTCTAATCGATGCTTCTAGTTAGTATTCAGTAAAAATTATTACACAGTCGATACAGCTGTTCCATGTATATAGATATGGAGTGTATGTTTTTAAATGAAATCTTATTCCACAATGAATTGTGACGAATGAAAATATTTATAGTGACTTGTTATACGAAATAATCTGTAAATGATTATTGAATGTTATACAACTAAAAGGAGATCTCGTCAAAATACTAATGCCACATTTAGTAAAACATTTTAATAAAATAAAGTCAGCTCAAATTATCATTCATTTCTCCAACATTTTTGTTTTATGTCCTACAAACTTAAGATTTTTGTATACTCATTCTTGATAGAATGTGTATAAACGTTTGTAAATTTCTTTTAAATACACAAAATGTAAGTGTCTTATATTTTTGTCCAATACTTTGTAAAGGCCAAACAATTACTGCATCGTGATTTACAAAAATATTGGTAAATTTTTGTTCCACGAAAGAAGATCGTGATTATATAATAATACATGCAACTGAAAGTCTAGAGGCATGAATAACGAAGTATCGTCAGTATAAAATATTTAAACAAGAGCAAGCATTTGATTCCATAACTCTTTGCTTTAATTCTACAATGTAGCTATATTCCAAGGCACAGCTTTAATGAGATTATGTTCATACATTTATATGATAGTGCCTATCATACATGTAAATAGGGGAACACGAGAGTCACGAAATACATGGCGAATATACATAACGCGATGCAGCAAATCAAACTGCATTGCTTGTTCACAAGAGATATGATTAACATATATACGCAGCTATATTATACCTAAATAAAATTATGCAACGTGTTGTGAGATACAATTTCCGTACATGCGTACTATTGATTTTCGCTGATCAATGACTTGAAACATTTTAACATACAATAAAAACTGAAAGGGTTGAATTTAATTACGCTTCGATACGAAACTAAAATTGTCTTCTTTTAGTTGAGAAACTTCTTGTTCTTATAATCAGTTCTATATTTAATGCTAAATAATATTTTTCAGCAAAGGACTTTATTCGATAAATTAAAAAAAAATCAACTTCTAAAGTCTCTAAATTGTCTAGCTTTTCTCTTGCTGCCATTAAAAGTTATTTTTCGTTTGATTGAAAATTTTATTTTAAAACATATGATTACTACCTATCAACTGATATTAAGAAAGACTTTACAATTATGTAAACATTTCCTTCAAAAAATTTTAAACCTCTAGTAATACGAGAAATAAATTTGAGACGAAACCTATCAATTTTAATTTTACTACCTCAAATAAATATTACTTACTAAATCTTTACCTTTTCATCACTTTTATTCGTATTAATTTACGTAAATCTGTATATTTTATATTTTCAAGATGTCAAAGTAACAAGTAAAAAAAAATGCCAGTTTAATAATCGTTTCTACGGTTTGAAATAAATATTAATAGTATACAGTACTGAAATATAAACGTAAATGTTTTAACGGCAAGGTAAATTTCTTATTGTTATTTCAACTACAGGAAAGACCAAATATATACCACTATCGTTTTATATTATCACACGTGACTAGAAATACTTCTTCACACAATTTTACTGAATTTTCAACTAAAATCTCATATCGACAAATTTCAATCGTCTGTAACAGGTGGTCATTTCCACGCAAGTAGGAGTAGAGGGACCACTACTAGCAGTCTCGGACAACATGTTCGTCCACAACAATAGCAAACACGGGCGCAGAGCGAAACGATTGGATCCCAGTGATCCCGGCGAATACAACAGTAAGTATTGCAAACTATACACGCGTGAAATAAGTCTCACGTAAAATTATAATCGAGAAATAGTAAACTGAAAATTATTAAAAAAGAAATTTTAATTTAACATATTGACCGCCATAATGGTCACTGGTAACCGACACTTCAAACTTGCAAAGTGTTTCAAAATTGTTCGCAACAAAAGATTCGTAAAATTTTAATCAATGCTACTGGCATTAGGAATGTTATTATTGGTACACTTTTAAATTATCGAATATTTGTTATATTATAATTTGAATGAACGTCGAACGTTTCTAAATATGGTAAACTATGATTTGTTATGAATTTTACAAAAGTGTTGGCGAACAATTTAAAATTTCAGTCTTCTTTTTTAAACAATCATTCAAATTAATGGTGGAATTCTGTCGAGAATTGATTTTAATATTTCTTCATTAATTTTACCACGAACTTTCTGTAATATTTTCCACGAGTATTTTTTTTTAGTTTAAACACATTTATCTTTAAAAATTACTGCCTCGTACAATCTCTCTTATTATATAATTATTTCGATTTCATTCGTGCGTTATAACATTTATAGAAAAGTAATAACTTGAAAGGAATAAATATAAGGAAATACGTAGTGAGATCACTTCGCATTGGTGTTGGTATTACTATTGTATACTGTTTGTATTACATCTCTCTATCGGTTTTGTAATTGGACATCGACCTTTAATATTTAAAAAAAAACTAGACGGTGTAATAAAAAAAAATATGTGGCAAAAATAAATGGAAAGAATTCACAAGAAACGAAACTACTTCGTAAATAGAAGTAATACAGTGTAGTAGAAACAACATTTGGTAAAAATAAAGGAAAAGAATTCATGAGAAACAAAACAATTTTGTAAATAGAACTAATCACAATGCAATGAATGAAATTTGGTAAAAATAAATGGAAAAATTTCATGAGTAACAAAACTACTTCGTAAATAGAAGTAATACAGTGTAATAGAAACAACATTTGGTAAAAATAAATGAAAAGAATTCATGAGAAACAAAATAACTTTGTAAATGGAACTAATCACAATGCAATAAATGAAATTTGGTAAAAATAAATGGAAAAAATTCATGAGAAACGAAAGAACTTAGTGAATAGAAGTAACCATAATGTAATAAACAACATTTGGTAAAAATAAATTGGAACGAATTCATAAGAAACAAGTTTCTTTTCATTTATAGTAAATCACCATTACAATGTACAAATACAAATGAGACTAACTGTATGTGTATTTGCGATCACGTAAAATAGTATAACATAAACAAAAATAATAAATAAATGGAAAAAATTCACAAGAAACAAAACTACTTCGTAAATAGAACTAATCACAGTGCAATAGACGAAATTTGTTAAAAATAAATGGAAAAAATTCATGAGAAACGAAAGAACTTTGTAAATAGAAATAGCCACAATATAATAAACAACATTTGGTAAAAATAAATGGAAAGAATTCATGAGAAACGAAACAACTTAACGAATAGAAGTAAGCATAATGTAGTAAACAACATTTTGTGAAAATAAATAGAATTAACTCGAGATTCAAAACAACTTTCTAAATAGAAGTAGCTACAGTATAATAAACTAAAAATATATGGAAAAAAATTATAAGAAACGAGTTTCTTTTCATTTGTAGTGAATCGAATACAAATGAGACTAGCGGTACGTGTATTTGCGAGCACACGTAATATGATATAACATAAACAAAATCACCCTGATCAGTCGACAGTGTGTTAACGACTCATCGGGCTGTTCGTGAAGATTTCGTATGGGAAATTAGTAGGTTACAGTGTTGTCTAGTCGCGAGAGAGAGAGAGAATGGTCGGAATCCTAGACTAAAAAGAGAGAGTACGGGGGAGGTTAGAGAGGGTTGGTTTCTTCGAGATCGGTATAACGACTGGAGGGCCACAGTAGAGGGTGGAATCGTAAGAGGACGAGAGAGGGCGTGCTCAGAGGATAGGATATAAGGAGTCATAGGGCAATTCAGCAAAGTTTGGCGTCGACCGCGCATACAAACGGCTGATATCGTGCGGCCACCCCTCGACTACGCGCTCTCCTCTTCGCCTGGCCTTCTTCTTCCATCCTTTCTTTCTACCTGCTCCAAGGGAAGATGTAAATCAATGGGATGCGAGGAAACGGGAGATCCCGCCACGTTTCTCTCTGTGCTTTCCCTCCTTCCTATTATTTCCTCCGTCCCTTCTCACGTTTCGAGTTTTCTTTCCGTCTTGCCGCGCCTTTTTCGCTTCTACCCCGGTTATATCCGGTTGGCTGACGCCGTACACAAAGAGCAGAACGACCGCGAAGAAGAAGAAAGAAGAGAAAGCCTGTCGGAATTGATCCTTCCCTTCTTCTTTTCTTTTCTTTTTTTTTTTTTTGCGCTAATGTCTTTCTTCTCGCAGTGGTTGCCGCGGCGTGTTGGTTCGCGAATGCTAAATTTAAAATACCTCCTGCGAGCCTCCCGACTTTCGCTATTCTCGCGACCGTGGGTCCACCAGTGAAAAATTTAGCGACGTCTCGGGGCGTATTCCACCGTAGAACGCACGTTTTTAGGCCTTTGGTAATTTTTTGACAAACTGTGTAACTGTATTTGTCCAAAAATTCCTCACCTCTTTCGAAAGTTCATTATGTCACGGAGAATCATTTTTAATTAAGTCGTGTTTCGTTGGAACAGGTATTGACAAACCGACGACACTTTCGAGTTTAATTTCGATTTTTTAATATTTCTTGCGAACAATTAAATTCGGTGTGCACTAAAATTAATTCACTGTCTTGTGTATTTTACATTCTTCTAGTCAAACAAATACGTGACATGTTCCTATAAAAATTTGTCTCCCTTATAGTAGCATTACAGTAGAGATTCCCCTATCCGACATAAATACAAAAATGGCCGAATAACGGAATCTTTAGACATTGGGATGATCACTTTTGTTTATATTAAATTTGATTAATTCAATTCGAAATGAACAAAAGTGATAACTCATTACAGACAAGTTTTTTAACAGAAATAAATAATTTTAAATTCGTGTTTGTGGAGAGAAAGCAGTTTGGTCGTAAAGCATCAACTTAATGATGCCGTTTCGCGGTGAAAGCGAAAGCAACTTTTTCTGGCAAAGTTCTCGAGCATTTATATCGCGATCTCACAGTGATCAGAGAGAATCGGACTGAACATGTTAGAGTACAACGGGCTCCTCGATTTCGACGACGGTTTGGTGGTAAAAGAGGAGTTCGGGGGTAGAGAGTAGCACCCCTTGCCACTCAGTAATGGCACGGGGGATTTTATTTATTCCGGGTTGGTACGCTTGTTCCGGCCTCCTCTACTGAATCCCTCTTTTCAACCCTCCTCCTTCCACTCCACCTCTTCCTACGTTTCTGCCCCATACCATTTCGTCCGACAATTCTCTACTGGAGTGGTTGCCAACGTGGCCGACTCTGTTTAACGACTTTCTTGTACATTGAACGCAATAAATACCCGTGTCCCATTCAAGAATCCCCATTTACATTGAAATTGCAACTCTTTAACGCTATTCTCTGCCCGCGTATTTAAGTTGCCGCTTAATTTACGCGAGACAAAGTGTTCCCATAAACAAAATATTACCAGCGTGGAAAAGGAATAACAAAGATGATATTTTATCTGGTTGTCTCCGAGTCGTATAGTCGAAGCAAAGCTTGGTGAATCTAACTCTGTATCGGTAAATAATCTTTAATTGTCAACTTTTTGATACAAATAATCGAAAATGAAGGAATCTCGTTTCACGTATCGAGCGTTTGAGCACGATGCCCACCGTCGAGATCTCTTAAGCTTTCGAGATTTAATAGCGGAACTACGTGTAAGCACTCAGGGTGGAAACTGTTTGAGCATCACTGGAAGCAATATACCATGATGTCAGCCACTCTGCCGTGGCTCCGCTCTACCAGGGTCGGTACCGGGGGTGGCTTGGCTTCGCTGGGGTACAAAATGATATCATTGGGTTATAAATTCCAAGCAGAGACACCAACGGCCCGATCGCCCCCCCCCCTCTCTTCCTTCTTGTTACAACTCTTCTCCGGCCACTCCGACCCTCAGTCTCTTCCACCCACGCTCTTTCTCTTTCTCTTTCTACGCGCTGATGTCGTTCTCCTTCATAGATTCTCTGTCATTTTCCCTCTCTCTTACTTTCTCCCATCCTCGTGGCTAGAGTTTGCTTGCCATGCTGCCACCAGAAATATATCTACCACTCGGCCTCGACCGAATAAACAGAATATTCAGATACTTTTCCGTATACCATCCCCCTAACTAACCGTCTCAGTTCACCTCGTACAATCAAGGAAATTCCCGTAATTTTCCGACTTAACTCCCTTACGACTTTTTCACTCCGTATACAGAGTGTTATTGTTTTTCTAATTTTATTTATTGACACTGAAATCATCGTTATCCACAAATTCGTTACCGTGATTGCTAGAAATGGCTTCCCGTGAAAATGTACTTTCTTCATTTGTCAATCAACTAATCAATGTCTTAAACGACACAAAATTTTGTTTTCTTCATTTACAGAGTATTATTATTTTGCTAATTTCATATATTGACACTGATATCATCGTTATCCACAAATTTATTACCGAAATCGTTGGGAATGGCTTTCTGTGAAAATGTAATTTCTTCACTTTTCAATCAACTAATCAATGTCTTAAACGACACAAAATTTTTTTCCCTCATTTACAGAGTGTTATTTTCTAATTCCATGTATTGAAACTAAAGTCTTAATACGAATGTCCTCCTGTGAAAATGTAATCATTTTTCAAACAACGACATCTTAAACGACAAAAAATAAACAAAATTTGATCAAATTAAAATACCACGTAGGCACGTATGCGAGATTATAAAAGAAGTTTAAGTCATCGTTTTGCCAGCTTCTGATTTGTTTACAAATGAGTCCCTATCTACGAAACTATCAATCGTACCGAATTTGTCTTTTTTTTATTTGCGATAAAAGGATTTTCAATTCTAGTTTCTGTTTATTGCATCCGAAAATCAGTAAAATTCAATTTGTTTCATCGATCATAACTAAATAGAATGCTTCTAAATGACGGAGTTATTCACAAAACAGAATATTCGACGAGTTTTCGTCTCTGTGTACAGACTTTGTAATTCAAAATATTGAACTTAATTACTCGAAACGTAAATCTTCGTTATCCATAAATTCATTCCCCAGATTAATGCGTATGTTACATTATAGTTTTAACGCCGGTATATATTAAAACAGATTCCCGACATTTGGGAAATTATTCTAATTAACGATATTCGATTGTCGTCGTTTAATGAAAATATTTATCCCTCGTCGTACGATTCAATTGCCTACCAGGAATTCTTCAAATGTATATTACTTAATTTTCTTTTTAATTATGATCGACTATCTAATAATCACAAAAGAACAGATTTGTTTTACGATGCGTGGATTTTAATATATCAAAAATAAAGAGAGCACAATAGAAAATAAATCGAAAATGTAGAATACAATTTATTCGTATAATGCTTTATTTTCGGGAAATTGGGTTTCAAAAGTTTGTCGGATAGGCGTGCGATTGGATACGATTTGCCCGGCGCGTCTGACAATTTATCACTGTTTCTACTTACAGTGCTATTCAAATATACTATTCAAAATCGATTTTCTCCGACAAACAAGATCTCGTATACAAAAATTATATTTTTTCTAGTAAAATTACCCTGTACATTGAACTTTATGACGAGTGCAACTCGTAATTGTACGAGAACGGCTTAAAAACAATATTTTGTATTATTATATACATATATTGAAATAAAACAGTCATATTTACATACGTACGTCAAGATATGAATGTATATTTCGTAAATTTGATTTTAAACCTAATCAACTCGTAATAAATGAAATACCAGTATGGTGAGGATGACCTTATTGAGCAGTATGGCAACATATGTATGTGTGTCCCTAACAATAGCATGATATTAATGCATTAACCGGAAATGTTAAATGATACACCGACAAAGTAGAATTTTAAATGATAATTCATTTCTATAACTCTCAATTCTATATTTCTATCGCAATATATTATATTTCATCCTTTATATTATTACGCATATATATTGTCCCAGTAATTGTGGTATTGAATGATTCTATGTGAAAAAAATAAGTAAAAAATGAAGGAATAAATTTTTTAATGCGTAGTTCGATTTCTGAAAAAAATTGATGCAGCAATAGAGCACGACTTGGTCAGTGTAAGTAGAAATAGCAAAGAATGGTCAGACGGGGCACGAAAATTTTATTCAGTCGCTTGTGTGACCCGTAAATTTTTCAAATTCAATTTCTCAGAAACATGACAATTTTAACTCACATTTTCGACTTATCTTTTCTCAAAGAGTCACTTCTTTCCGGATGTACCATAATTACTGGGACATCTTGCGTGTAGTTAATATTAAGCTCGTTAAAGAAGACATTGGATAAGTAAATTATTCTATAGTTAGTCGATCCTCTGGTAATATTATATCTCTGTAAAATTAGGTCTCTATACACCCGTACCTCTCCAAACGCCGTGCATAAAAGCGATATCGCCAAACGAAGGATGGACGTCAGGTGGGTCCACAGTAATAATCATTGGTGAAAACTTCTTCGATGGACTTCAAGTAGTTTTTGGGTCGATGTTGGTTTGGAGCGAGGTGTGTAATTCAACCTTTTATATAAAATGTGACCAAAATCAAAGCCAGAATACCTTTGCAATAAATAAATAATTTTTATTTTATTTTAAAGACAAAGAACCGACCGATATAGGATCCATCAGACTTGGATATGAATCCTTTTTATTGTTTGTTTTCAGTTAATCACGCCAAATGCAATCAGAGTACAAACTCCGCCAAGACAGATACCAGGTGTCGTTGAAGTCACACTATCCTATAAGACTAAACAATTTTGCAAAGGGGCGCCTGGTAGATTCGTTTATGTTTGTAAGTATAATTACTACGTATCTTATAATACGAAGCTACACATACTATTTATCGTGCACGATGCATTATTAAAAAAATCAATTATTTCAAATTATTTCAACGATTATACGTGTAGACTCTTATGCATATGGAAATGTCAATATTTTTACAATTGAGAAAACTTATTAAGTGATTGTTGTATTTTTTATTATTTATTAAAGCGACTTACAAATTTGGTTTCATTGAGTTTTATAAAATGCACCAACCAAATTTTGAATTTTTGTATTAAACAGCAATAGTTAAATAAACTAGTCTCTCAATTACGTTTTAAAACGATGCTGTCTACAAGAAGTATTTGATATAAAAGTAGTAAAAAATTACAAAATATAGCTAAAAATTCCAAAATCGTCCAGTCCATTCTTGTAAATTTCAGACAGTAGATATTCCATGCATACAAAGGATGTACCATTAATCATAGTACAACCGGGAAGAGGATGATTCTATGTGAAAAAATGCATCGAAAATTTAGAATGAATTCTTCTTATACGAGACTTGACTTCCAAAAAAATTAACTTCAAAATTGTATAGATGACTAGAAACAATGAATAATAGTCAGACGTGTCAAGTAAATCACACCCATTGTCAGTCAAATTTTCAAATTCGATTATCTCGGAAACGAAGCATCGAACAAAAAGATTTTGTTCCTTTTCGACTTATTCTTTTGCGTAGTATCACTCCTGGTTGTACCATGATTATTAAAGCACACTGTAGTGTAGTAAAACATAACAAAAGAATATATTTCATTGCGTGCGTCAATATTATCGCGCTAGAAAATATTTTAAGGCAATACTATAACCAAAGTTTAATATACCTCAAATTTTTATTGGGAAAATCTAATCTAATTTTCACTTGTCACTCTAATTAATTTTCTATGAGGGTCTAATACTATACTTACTAACATTGTTTACCACTAAAATTAAGAATTAATTTGTTAAAAATAGTAAAGGATACTGTTATATTCTATGTTGGGGCTAAAACAAAAACTGTTACTAATTTTTCAGCATTTTTGTTGGGAAAAACTAATCTAATTTTCACTCGTCATTCTAATTAATTTTCTCTGAGGGTCTAATACTATACTTACTAACATTGTTTACCACTAAAATTAAGAATTAATTTGTTAAAAATAGTAAAGGATACTGTTATATTCTATGTTGGGGCTAAAAGAGAAACTGTTGCTAATTTTTCAGCATTAAATGAACCCACGATCGACTACGGCTTCCAAAGGTTACAGAAACTTATTCCGCGACATCCTGGTGATCCCGAAAAATTACCGAAGGAAATTATACTGAAGAGGGCGGCAGATTTAGCGGAAGCTTTATATAGTATGCCCAGAAGCGGAAACGCGGGAATCACAGGTGCTCCTAGGAGTCCGGGATCGGGTCATCCGCCCGCGCCTCCGACCTCCAGTTCAGCGACGGCGTTCAACTCATACACAGGGCAACTTGCAGTGGCGGTACAGGAAAATGGTAGTGCGGCGAAATGGACAGACGGTAAATATTAAAACTTATTGCATTCATTTTTTTTCAACGACCAGTTTCGATGTCTCGAATTAATAAATTCTATTTAGAAACGCGAAACATCGACGCCGATCGCGAATTATTTTGTGCAAACAAGGTTAACTACTAACATTTGAACACATCATCCGGAGGAATTAAACGTTTTTAACGGCTAGTTTGTTTCTTATATTTGCAAGGTCTCATTGCAATCGCGAAAGGAATTCTTGTTTCTTTCCACAGTGTAAACAGACGAAGTAAAAATTCAAACATTGATGAAAATTAAAATCTCTATATTTATCACTGTCTCTAGTTGGGAATGTGGTCTTGACGAGTTTTTCTCAATGAAAATGACTCCAAACATGGTATAATTTCGACTATTTTTTATCATAAGCGATTCAAAATTTTTCAAAAATTGAGTAAGGTATTTGAACATGTTTATTTTGGAGAAACTTTGTTAATCTATTGATGATGCAATGTTTATTTTATATTATCGATTGGCAAAGCTTGCACACTTATTTCAGTGAAATTTTGAGATATAATTGTAATTTCAGCCGTAGATGACCAGCAAATTACAGGAAAATTAGGTGTAGAATTCTATCAATCGTTAATTTGGTTACAAACCGGACAAACCTTGTCATATTTTCGTGTGCAGTAGATTGTAGTTGACGTTAGAAAAGAATCGAGTTGGAGGTGTAAAATGATTTCTGTAAATCGTTCGCCATTACATACCTAGACACAAGATCAGAAAGCGATCTCAGACTAAACGAGACTAGCAAATTGATCGTATTTCAATTTCATCAAAATCCCTAACACCGAGCTCGAAAAGTGATTTATAATAACCATCTCGACGCTTCTCTGGAGCATCAAGATACAGTAATGCTTTGGTTATTGGTAAACGAAACTGGCCAAAATCGAAAGGAGGTAGATCTTCCAGGAAAGTGTCTCCTTTTTCCGAACTTCCGGACTCCTCGATAATTTAAAAGTTTAAAAACATAAACATATTCGCAGGGATAAGCGAGTAGCCATTTCCAAGAATTATTGAGGATAGCAACCGGGTAATTTCCAAGACAAAATCGCGGCCAATTTCCAAAACATCACTGTACTCAAATTGTCCTCCTTGTCCCTGTTTTCAGCGCATAGAGACTCGAGTTAAAATCGCGAAACGTGATCGTTCGTGTTTCCGAATCTGTTGTGTCCGTTCCAGTGCATTAGGCAACACGATAACAGAATAATGAAATACTGACGGGTTCGTCTGACGGGCAGGTTTCTATTTTTAGACGGTAGTTCCGTGACGACAGGAGCTGGTGCTGGAGGCGGTGGCGGTGGTAGCGTTGGAGGAAGCGTCGGTGGCAACGTCGACGCCTATAGGCAGAGCAGTAGCGCAAGTCCACGTGGGGTTGTAACCGGTGGCGGTTATTGCGGAAGTTCGGCCAGTACGCCTCACAGTCACAGCACCAATGGAAGTTATTCGGTCGCCAACCCTTACACCGGTAGCCCGACGCTTTACACATCGCGTAAGTATTCTGTTTCTGCATTTTCCAAATCTTTCCTGCCTATTCTCTTTCCTCGTTCTAACATACTTCTTCGGCAATTCAAAGTGTATCGACGGTAGGGATTGGTAAATCATAATTCAGCAGCGAATACTGGACGCCATTTTGTTGAGTTGCTGTTCAAGTGCAAAAATAATATCGCTACTCTTGTTAATTTAATACTATTTAATTAGCAATTTGATATGTACTGTTTTCTTTTGTGTATATTTTTACACAGTTATGCAAAAGAAATTTTTGAATTGTCTACATTAAGTGAAACGTAGTTCCAATAAAATAGTATTTATAATAAATTTCATATTTATTCAACAATAAGACGCTTATTGATAATTAGTAAACTGACCTCTTTAATTGCTTTTATTATTTATACGCTTATTTTATAATAAATATGAAATCAGAACCGAAGGTAGTTATTTTTTATTGATACTGTAGTAAAAATGTATGCACAATTCGTGTCCCCCTTTCCATTCTTCGTTTTATTCAAAAAATATAAAAATTCAATTTACGTTAGAATCAAATTTAGTAACTCATATATCCTGCTTTGACCGAAGATACTGGCACCAAATTTTAATCAAACATAAAATGAAACATAACACTGTTAAACGCTGCTTCATCGTGTTAATAGGAAATATTACAAAATTTGCAAAAATAACGCGAACGTAAACGATAAAGTGTGGGAACTGGTAGCTTGGAAAGGGATCGTTTACGTCAATACACTTCGATTTGCACTTCGTTATTATAAATGCACGTAGATATGTAGCTAGACACGAGGACCTAACACGCACGCGCTTCTCATGTTTAGCATTTCGTTAAATCGCACGCACTTTATGATTTTCCCTTATATGAAATTTTCGTTTTAGCGCACGAACAGTATGGCATTTTCTATACGTCTGGGGATGGGAGTGCGTTCGCCCCCGTAGTACGACCACCGACCACCTCAGTCCCACCGCACTGGTCCACACAGCACCACCTCGCCACAGCCGCCCAGTAACCGCTAACCGTCCACCATCACAACCACCATCATCACCACCACAACCACCCTATGCACTGCGATTAAAGAATTATGAGAAACATGCACGAGAGACGAGATTCGAGAATGTATGTACACACGTTCATTTACGAATCGTTGCTAAACCATTCCCTTCCTTAATTAATTCGACATCATATCAAATTAGGGGCGCCGGAAATTAATGTCGCATCGCGGATGAGAATAGTCGTTAAAAAAATATTCTACAAAAGTATTACTTATGTTATTTGCACTTAAAGCTCGTTGTTTGGATCCACTGAAATTAAGAATTTAATTTGAACCAGAGTTGCTACCCTCGATCGAGTGACTAAAGTAATCAAACATATCTACAGTGAGTCGACTTAACATTCGAATACTGTACAATTTGTACTTTATTGCGGACTGTTTTACAGTATTTTGGACAGAAGTTTAGATTCTCTTAAAAACTTGGTAAGGTTGATTGTTTTCTTTTTGCGACAGTTGTCTTTTAAAATTCTTGCACTCTTAAAAAGATTACGGTTGGATCTGTACTTTGGTCAAAAGAGAAGTAGTTAGTCTATAGGGATCAGATTTAAGAAAGTAAATATTTGGTAATATATTACATTACCATCAACTATCGAGTTAACGAAATAATTCAGGACACTTATTGTAGGTATTATGCAATCGATCATGTAAATTTCCGTATAGTACAATCTAAAAGTTTCGAGCTCTAATACTTCAAAATAATAATGAGTAAATGCTACGAATTTCTATTAATTCTTTTCCGTGTCTATTTATTTAACACTAAACCTACCACGACCGGTCAAATGACCGTTTTTTAAATTTCGTTTAGAATTTCTAACATACAATGCGCCATTTAACTTCACAACTTTTCTTATTGTATACGTACAATGAATTTTTCAATATTTACTCCTATTGTTTGTTTTCTGAGAAAAATATGTAGTCTGTCCTGCCTACGACGATTTATATTTTTTTGTAAAAAACCGGATAGGTATCAAATTCTGGTTAATTTCTAATGTAAATAGGAAACATATAGAAAAAATGAAAAGAGAGAATCTTCAGTTCTTACTGTCTTAGAACAGTCTAATAACGCGTGTTAAAAATAGTTAAACTTTACACAGATGCAGTTCAGAGACTACTAAAGTTTTCTCTATAACTAACCCACCAATGGAAGCGGAGAAGCTTCCTCTTTGAAATAATTTTTTGGTTTTTGTCGATCCGACTTTCCGTTCTGGAGATATCGTAATTTAAATGAAGGATTAATTTTTAAAATTCTACTCTCCGTCTTACAGAAGGCTATCAACACGCATTAAAAATACTAAAACTTTAGATGCGTGCAGTTTCGAAACTACTAGGATTTTATTAATCATTGACCCATTGTTAGAGGCGGCAAAGCCTCCCTTTTGAAATGGTTTTTGGTTTTTGTCGATCCGACTTTCCGTTTCGGAGATATCGCAGTTCAAATGAAGGCGTAATTTTTCAATTTTCACTATCTCTATCTCCATCTTTCGGTCGGACCTTCCTCTCGCTCCCGCGATACGCGTCTTAAAACAATCTCGCGATGCGTATTAAAAATACTAAAACTTTAGACGCGTGCAGTTTCGAAACTACTAGGGTTTTATTAATAATTGAGCCATTGTTAGAAGCGGCAAAGCCTCCCCTTCAAAATGGCTTTTGGTTTTCGTCGATCCGACTTCCCGTTTTCGAGATATCGTAATTTATGTAAATAGGTAATTTTAAAAAAATTCTCTTATGGGACTTCCCGTGTTAAAGTAGACTACTAACCCGTATTGAAATTACTAAAACTTTAATTAGTTGCAGTTTCGCAATTATTAGCATTTTCTCCATAATCGAGCCACCGTTGGCAGCGGCAAACCTTCCCCTTTGAAATGGTTTTTGGTTTTTGTCGATCGGACTTTTCGTTTTCGAGATATCGTAATTTATGTAAAAGGATATTTTTCTTAATTTGACTATCTCTGTCTCCGTCTGACGCGTCGCGTCGTACCTCCTTGTCGCGCGTGAGTCGAGACAGTCACGTGACCAGGAAGTCGTAGTATTTCCAAGAATTTACTACGCACTGTTTACTATTTTTACGCGCGCGAGATAAATGAACACGCGCGAGCACAACGAAACGTAAACAAACCGTATCTCCGAAACTAGCCATCCGATCGACTTGAAATTAAAATCGCCATATCTCCGGAACTAATAAAGCTATCGACTCGTACAAACGCTCATTTTAAAGGGCATTTCATCCCCTATTCGATGACCATATTAACTATTATTATTTATGTTGTCTTCCATGTTTATTTTAACATTTACTTTGACTCTACATACCCAAAGAAGTTTCAGCAATTCCTACTGATCCTACGACTAGTGTACGATAAAACTTAATCATAAATTATTTACTTAATTGAAAATTAATTTAAAGTTAAATACAGGGTGTTTGCATAATTACTATGCCATTTTTTCATAAATAATTGTTTTCTGTAGAACTAACTACGGTACCAACTTGGAACAAAATTCGTTCTCAAGGGCGTTTTATCTTCTATCTGATGAAGGTATACACGAAGTGTCGGTAGGTTTAGTGTTAAGATATATGTGGAAAATTGTTGCAATTCCTTATAATTTCCAATACTTAGCTCATAAATACAAGTTAAAGATTAAGACAGCGAAATTGAGATGAAAAAAGATAAAACAAATATAAAATACGGGAAATAATGTAAAAAGGAATGAAACATTTGTATCGAATATTGAAATCTTGGTTGTTAACTGGCAAAAAGTTATTGAAAATGATGCAGATAAAAATTCAGAAATTTAAATAATTATTACTTAAACAGATTACGTTAGTTTCTGGTACCCCTAATATTTCAGTTACTTCAGTACAAATACATTAACACGTTAAACGCCGCATCGGTCACGGATAACCGACGACACACATAAAATAAGACGATCAGATTCTGCTATCCTTTTTAACGAGGGAAAAATCGCGACTGTCAAACTTCAATTTCATAGAACTTCTGTAGATCGATAAAAGTTTCTAACTGTAGTACACAAAACAAAGAAAAGACATAAAATAACAATTACATTCTCGACTGTTCTAGAATATTCTAAAACTCGACAGCACTTTTTATCAAATCAAAAACACGTTTTACTCGAAAAGCTGAGTATCAAATACGCTATTTAGTTAACTCGGCGCTTAACGTATTAAATAATAATATTTATGGCAAATTTTTCCTAAAGTCCAATCGATAGTGTTAACAATGTGATAATTACTGTCTTGGCGGTACTATACATCTACTTATCGGTGTACTGTGCAGTGCTGAAAAGATGACAAGCAAAAGGAATACGATTGGCCACAGTGGATAAGTCGCGCCATCGCACACTCACATTTTCCTGTACAATGTTGTGTACGCACATTGTTATGCACAACTCATTAAAGTTGAAATTATCGTTTAGGGTTAGGTGTAGATCTTATCAGATATCATAACTTCAGAATAATAATTTGTCCATATAATTTATTAAAAAACATAAACTGAAAAATTGATCAACCAACTCAAGTTTCTCTTATAGAGACACCAAAGGTCACCAATGACCTTTTGGTCGAATACACCCTTCTTACCCTCGTGTCGCCCTACTAATCATCTTTCCAGGTCTGCACAGTATAGAAAATACTTGTATGGTACAACAAGTATAGTAAAATTCCCATATTCTCGTTTCTGTTGCTATATGCCTTGCTTCGAAGTTTTCTTTTGGGACACAAATGATTCATACTCGATAGGATTACATTCCTTTACATTTTGCATTCAATTGTGGAGACTGTCGATTGCTTTCGTCAGTAAATTCTCAATTAATGGGTCACCGATTTACGAAACTATACTCAAAGCTAAGATTGCAATAAATGTATGCGTGTACATATGGGGAAAGTTACGAAAATTGCAGTTACGAATCTATGCTTAATCTGAGATTATCATTGGTAACATATTCGATTCAGAATACTCCCCCTAATTTCGTCTGAGTATTTCTTGCTAGTAACTGTTCATAATTTAGAAAAATATTATATTGTTACTAAATAACATACTAAATAAAAAAAATAATTATATATCTAAAATAGACCTCTACTTCGAGATACAACAAACTGTCATGTCATCGTTAGTATCACTAAAATAGGCCCAGATGAAGAATAATATTACCACGAATCTGTTAGATCAATTTAAATATAAATTATCTTCTTTCCTAATAAACTTAAGAAGTTAATACTTTAAGAAACGTGATCTTAAATAATATTTGCATTTTATAGAATTGATTACAGATTGTATACTTATAATTAAATTTATCAACGACTATTTCATTTAAAATGAATTGCTACTAATAACAGTAAAATTCTATTATATAGGGCAGAACGTTTAAAATAGATCAGCTAGATAACTCGTTTATTACTTTCCAACTTACAAAAAAGGGAAATTCTATTAAAAAAATGTTAAAAAATTAAATATTCGAATAATTAAAGTATTGAATTCGTATTCTAACTAGTATAATAAAACCTTTTAACTAACTTTATTGAGCTCAGATCAGGGGTGACAAATTTTCTCCTCGCAGAGGGCCACGAAAATACCACTACGAGCCAACCAATTCTCACCAGTCACTAGTTAGGTCCCTAGCGAACCTTCGCTCCAACTCTGCAGAGTAGGTATAGTGGGGGCAGTTCTTCTACGCTTGTGCAGAGTTGAAAAGTAGGGAAAGCAACCATAACAGTGTCGCGAACTTAGTCCCAACTCTGCATAGTGGGGATATTTATAATTAGAAGAATTTTGTCACCCCTGCCTTAGATAACATTGAACTGTGTTTTATTATATTCATTTTACAAACATCAAATATAATTTATAAAACAGTTTTTGCCAAAAATATTTTTTCTATCTTTTATCCTAAATCGCGTTAACCAAAATGGTTATACACCCCAATTTTGTACGAACAGATGTTCTGTTTTGATTCAATGTGATAATTAAGCATTCAGGAGTATAAATATATCGCAAACGAACCATTTGTAGCCTGCTAGTGTACCAAACGGTTAATAATAAACGAGTCATCTCCTAATCTGTATTAAATGCTCCAGTCTGTATTGCATAATGAGGTCATTTACTAAAACAAGAAGGAACCTTCGCGTAGCTTTATTATTATCGCGGTATGGAAATGTCCATCTGAAGCAAGTGTTTAATATCGTTTATTGCCACCAATTGTTAAGAGCACCACATCGTTAGTGGTCGTTAGTGTGGTCGTTTTGTGTGACACGTGTCCAAACGAGGTGCGATGTCTCGAATACAAATCGTCCATTTTCTCCCTACGTTCCCCGGCCTTGAATTTGAATACACGCATAGAATATACTGTGATCCTAGTATATTTATGTACCAAATCGAAACAGTTTACCAAACGAATGCAATTTTATTAAAATTCTCTTAAAAAAGTGTGCCAATTGAGAATTAACCAATTGTCTCCTATAAGTAACTTTCATTTATATGTTTCTAAATTACACATCGCTTCTTTTATATTTCAATCGAGTAAATATTTCAAGAATTTAACTACCAACATTAAACAAGTCTAAATTTTAGTTCTCCGTCTGAGTGGCTACAATATTTATGAATATACTTATTGAATCTTTCGATTTCTTTTACAAACTGGACTTAGAAAAATTTATTTTGGTATTTTAAAAGTATATCTCTAGCTTGTTAAAACCCCCAGTACAAGAACGATAGACATTTTTCCAAAGGAATAAGTTTCGAATGCAAGTGGCTACGATGCAACAGAAATTTAACAGCGGTTTATAATGTGATTTTCATTTCTTAGCTACTTTTTAGTCACGGAGTCATGGCGAATTACACTAACGTATAACCGACAGTGGGTATGTTGCAGGACTAGGAGAGGTTGTCGGTTCACCGTTCAACATGAATCCGTTTATGTTGCCCACCTGCAGCCAAGGATACTCAAACGCCGCCAGTCCGCTGCTCTCGTCAAGTAACAAATAGTGTTACGAGATGTAAACTTCAAGTATCGAAGTGTCGCGTCTTCGTAGATGCGAAATCCGTCGGCACGAACTGTTCCCGCGGTTTCTAACGTTCTCATAATCGTCGTACACGTGGTTGACAATCGCTTTCTTGAACTGAAATCGGTCCTATCGATGTATGTTTTGCTTTTTACTCCCAGTAATCGCGCGAACGGAAGAAGACACGGACACGGAAGAGCGGTCCGCGCGCCATTCTCGTCGGGGCAGAGAGACGAATTAAATTCGGGAGAATATCGAAACCAGTGCAAAAAAAAGAAGTTAATAGCGTTTTATGATTAATGATCGAATAAGTTAAGAAACGATACATATCGAAGAACACGGTGTCTTCTACGTCTATCGACGTGGCCGTTCTGTTGGACTGTTTCGAACATGAATGTGTGCAACTTTCTCGAGAAAACATAACTTTCATCTTTTACTTGTTATATTTTTAATTTGAAAAGAGGATACTTTAACTTTCAAAATCTCTATTAACAGAAAATGGAAAATTAAACACTCGTTTTACCGACATTAAGAAATAATCTCCAAGTCAACACCTTTCGAATGATACCTAATTTATCTATTTTAAAATGTACGCTTAAGTCAATATAGGATGAAAGATCTATTAAGAAATAGATTAATTATTAATTCTACTGTTGATTTTATTTATTTATTATTATCCAATCTCTTTAATTTAACCAAAAGATACTGCAACTTTAGAAATTTCTATTTTTATTTTTAAATTTAGTAATTTGTGAAGAATGTTTTAGGATCTATTACTGCCACCCCTGAAATGTGTTCAACCGAATTACTAACGCCCCAATTACTATAAACTGGCCAAATACTGTCGAGATAAAAGGTCCAATTACTGCCATATCATGTATTAACGAAATTTGACTATATTTTCTGTTATAAATAAAAACGTACAACATGCCATAATACTATAAAAAAGAGTTGGATAAATTTGTATAGCCAAATAAATAGGTGACAAATGCACTTAAACCAAATTGAATTTACGATGTATACCAATTAGTAGCTCTGCACAGGATAACAATTTCTACCAAGTTTCAACCCTAATGTCATTTGTTGGAAACAGTACGAAATTCCTAAACAACCTAATAGTCTCATAACTTGCATTCTATCTGTGTGATTCTTGATTTGGTCGAGGAGATAAGTTGTACGTTCGTTACGAAAGTTAATGAATGTCTACCAAGGAAAGTAAGTTGCTTTAAACGTAGCGATACGCTCGTGGAAAACAATCGAACGGCCATAGTTCTTTTCGTGTCGTGAATTATGCTACTTTCGACGTAGCTATCACGACACGAAGAGATCATTTTTATCGATAGACACGAAATACCTTCTTCAGCCTGCGTCTTCTCTCGTACGTGGAGTAGCCGAGCGATCGAAACTTGCGACAGAATATTTTTGAAGCGTTTTCCTTCGATTTTGTAGTTACATAGGTGCTCTCACAAATTCACCAAACAATTCGAGAGTTCAAAAGCGACGGTAATATACGTGATCGGGGGTCGTTCACAGGGTGTCGAGCAATTTTATATCAAACCGAGCGGAGAAGTGACGAGGGTCGAGAGAAAAAGACACCACTTGACGGACATATCGCTTATCATTGAATAACAGACATGATAGTTTTAGAGAACATTTTCGACTTTGAAATTTTATCTTCCTACCCCTACATTTTAAGAAACTAACCAATATCAGCTAGGTAGCGTAACGTCTAACATGTAATTTGTAAATTTTCTTGTAAATATTGTTACGATGTACAAAAAGACAGAATTATTTCTAGGAATCCAACGAAACGATATTAACGTGATTGTAGGACGAAAAATTATTATATATAGGTGTAAATAATCGTAGAGCGTCCGTAGCTTAATACGTATGATTGTGTGATGATAATGGCGGCGATCCATTTTTTTAACGTGCAGACAACCGTGCGTATAGTCGGTAGGAAAGGTATAGTGAAGTCCCGAATGACCAAAATCGAGAAGAAAAGAGGGGAACAATAAATGGAACAAGGTTACCAAAATTAACTTTTGTCTTTTTCATCCCGTTTAAGATTCATTCATACCCACGTGATGATCGTCGAGACTAATAGTGTTCTATCATTATTTCCCATTGCTTTATTCCATTCAACAGGATAATAGGAAAGGAGATGGAGCATCCATCCAATTTTGAACAAAAACTTTTTCTTCGTAAAATTTTTTTAAGTAGAATGGTAAAATATTCTTTCAATATTATATTAAACCAAAGTAAATTAGTTATAATGATTGAAGACTGATCAAAATCAAGACCACCAAACGAACGTTTGGTAATTGTAACACTTTGTGTAATTCTCACTTTGCAATTCTACAAACATCGAACGAGGACTGACCATAATTCATTGCCATTCGAATTCAAACACCTTCAAGATCCATTTATATACTATTTGTGATTATTCGTTAAGATACACAGTGAATCACAAAATTATTGTCACAGGTACAAATTTAAAAAACAAAATGTCAATAGTGTGGTTTATTTTTAAAAATGTATTTAAAACAGAGTGCCTTAAAAATTTCATACAAGTTTCTGCTGTAGGAAGATAATAACCTCAAGCAGAAAGAGTGCATTGTAAAATAATGGTAATTATACTTTTGAAATAATTTCAGATAAACTTCAGATACAGGTATATTATGTAACATATCAAAATATTTGAAAAGCTAAACTAAAATCAGAATGGGATTCTATAGATGAGAATTATATTAAAATATTAGTTTAATCAATGATAAAAAGATTAATACAGGTAAAACTAAATTATGAAGCTTACCAATAATTTTTTGAGGTCGAAAAAACACATATTACGTTAGAAATTGTTACTTTTGTTTGTTTATAGTAAACATTTTCATTCAATTGCGTTATTTAGTTACTTGAGAATATAAAGCATACACTACGATTCAAAAGTTTGGAAGCAATTAAATGTAAAATTAAATACTAGATATTTAATTACAATCAAAGTCTCATGTACTATTACAAAACTAGCTTACAGGTTTGAATTCATATTTACCTTATCGAATTTTCTTTCAACTAGCTTTTGAACATATCTCGAGGATTCTATTTATTAGTTTCTTAAAACATTAAAAAGATCCTATTCAAAATTTTGTTTCTTTAAAAACAGAAAAGAATGACAGAACATGCATGCAAGTAATTTTGTAAAAATGTGATTAAAAAGAGAAATTTGATCTGCAAACTGGTCGAAATGTACAATAAAGTTATTTTTATAGACGGTTATTTTCCATCTATTGACAAAAGAATATTTTAATAAAAACTATAACGGCTCCCAAGCTTTTGAAAAGTACGTTCTAAATGGAAAAGTATTAAAAATTATTCTTGCAATTAAATTGACGCTTTCTTTTTTAAATATACGTTTATGCCAATAATTCTGTCGCTCACTGTATACAGGGTGTTCGGCCATCTCTCGGAAAAATTTTAATGGAAGATTCTAGAGGTCAAAATAAGACGAAAATCAAGAATACTAATTTGTTGGTGAAGATTTCGTTAAAAAGTTATTAACGTTTAAAATTCCGTCCGTACGGAATTTTTTTCTAGAAAATGGGTAGGATTTCGGGGATAGGTCGATTCACCAAAAATTATTGTAATTGACCCCCGCAACTGAAAATAATTTTTTTAGAACGATTTGAAAAATTTTTTTTTCGTCGAAAAATTTAAGCAGCCACCCCCTGTCGATTTTTCTTAAAAATTAGTTTTTCATTTTTGATAATTTTATTTGACGCTCTACAAAAAAGTTGTCTAATACTTTTTTGTAGGTACCCATGAACTCTACTACAGAAAAAAGTTTCATTGAAATATATTCACTATTGTAATAGTTATGGCTGTTTGAAAATTGGACTATTTTTATGGGGGTTTTCTCATTTTAGAGGGTTAAGAATCAACTTTTCGGATATTTTTGCGATTTGTACATATTCTCCACCAAAATACGCGTAGGTTGCTTTTTTAAACATTAAAATCGTCCAATCCGTTCAGAAGTTATGATGTTTTAAAGATACGCATGAAATTTCGGGGAACGATTTCTGGCCTGAAATTAGATTTTCGGTAAGGAATTTTTTTCTCGAAAATGCGTAGGATTTCTGGGGTATGTGTAATGACAAAAAATGCTTGCAATTGACCCCTGCAACCAAAAGTAATTTTTCCAGAACTATTTGAAATATTTTAATTTAATTTATTAATAACTTTTTAGTGAAGCCTCAATTAACAAATTGATATTCTTGATTTTCGTCTTATTTTGGCCTCCAGAATCTCCCATTAATATTTTTCCCAGGGGTGGCCGAACACCCTGTATATTAATAAATAATCAGAAATAGAATATAAATAGACCATTGAAACATTTGATTCGTCGACAATGAATTTTGATAAATTCATCATTATGGTATTGCAAATTGAACATTACACAAAATGTTATGAATGATGAAAAATTAACAGAATTATTCTTGTTACACGCAAAATGTAAGATGGAAACACTCAACCTGGATATAAATGGACCTTAAAGAATGTTTTCAAAGTGCTCTTCATACTGTTATATACGAAACAATTTTTTCAGAAAAACTTTTCAACTTTGAGAACACTTAATTTCGAATTTTCTTTTACTTGTCCTATTATAAAACGTTCTTCCAATGTGTTTAAAGCTCTTTTCCTACTCGATGACCTTAAAGGTCCATTTATAACGTGGCATTATGTCACAGCGTTACGGATGATGAAAAATTAATACAATTGACGAGGGAACACAAATTTCTTTTTATCTTATCACATCTAAAATATAAGATAAATGTGTAAATGGACCTTTACTCGTATCGTCCGTATCCATTTAACCGAAACAAGTTTAAATTCAACAACGCTCGAACGTGCTCGATAAAGTTCACTATATTCCTTTCGCCGACCGTACATTCCGAAACGTTTTTCGCCAACAGTCGCATAATATTAAATTTGTCAACGGAAAACCCCATGAAAACGAAGTCTGAACAAAACATCATTGATAACATTAGCATTAATGGACCACGTTAAAGACTGGATCGACCTGTGACAACTGTGTAAAACGTATAGTTGATTTGGATCGTTTGACAAGCCGGCCCAAAACAAATCCCGCACCAAACGAATCTCACGAAAGTATACGAAGCATGTACCAGAATCGAGAACCCTAATTAGTCCAGATTTTGCAACAGTTTGCGAACGTAGATCGTATCGTTTGTCGGAACGAGCAACATTAAAGAAAATTATTCTAGACAGTTCCTTTTTGCATATCGACTTGGCGAGCATTCTTTGATGGCGGAAGGATGCGCCCTTTGTCCCGGGAGCCACATACGCTCTGTGATCTTGTGATCTTGATTGCAATATTTGATTATCACATTTCGTTCGATCACGCAATGTTATCTTTTGCATGGCGCGTCGTTCTTGTACGCGTGCTGGCGCACAGGCGCGTACAGACGCTCGTCAGTGTATATTATAATAAATTAAACTTACATTTTTGAGAATTAACATCGATTGTTTATGATTCTTTCGTTGGTACCCATCTTTGGATTTAGTTGTTGTACTTGGAAAAGTAGTCTTATGGGTTTAACGCATCGGTAAGTATGAAAAACGAGTACAGGTATTATTAACCTTCGAACGGCGGGCCTAGGGTTCATTTTGACCCGATCTGAATTTTCTCTTTTAAATTTCTGATCGAATTTTTGTGTTATTGTATATCGTATAAATTCTCTGTTCCGTTAATTTTGCAAACTCGATGCAAAGTTATTTTTATCACAAACCAAAATTTGACAACTCTTAAAGAAATAGGACCCCTAGTTCATTCAGAGCAAGGATTAATATAAATTCAATTAAATTTTATCAAGTTTCGTTTTCATATGATAGAATTCGTAAACGAAAAAAAAAATGTAATTTTGATTTTCAGCATACTGTTATCTCACTCGTATTTTTAATTATATTAAATAGAAGGAAAAAGAGGTAGTCATAGTTATAAACTTGTTCGTAGTTATACAATATAAGTGTTTGTTTTCATATGGCTGTTTAAAAAATATTTATTACCAGAGTACTGTTGTAGTCACATAATAAAAAGACTACGACAATACTAAGCTTGTTTATTTGTAATATTTTTAAAATAAAACAGTATTAAACTATTTAATATATGTTCTTTGCTTTATCTTGACGAATTCAATAAGAATATTTTCATTCTCATATACATGAGAGAAAACAGAAAAGGTGTGATGGACTTATTAAAATACATTTTACCTATCAAACGTGACTATTACAATTTACAAACAAATCGAGCCAATGAAACACCAAATGCAGCCGAGTATGAAGATATTAATAACGATACAAATTAATGAAATGATAACTATGGTTTTTCTAAATATCCTTTGAAAATAATAAATAAAACTGTAGTACGTTTTGTTGTACATATTTTCCCGGGAGTATTTATATCTTCAGTTGCCAGATCGATTAAGTCCACAAATTTTTAAGAAATATGAAGAGACGTATATTCATTTGTATATTTTCTATAGAAAAAAGAAAATAAAAAAATAACGGCCCCATAACATCATCGCGTTTCTTTAATTTTCATTTAATCAGTTTTATATCTGAATGGCTCATTCATTAAACAGCGATTCCGAGTTTACTCGCCATCTTTGCACCGTTGCATTTATTTTCAGCCCCAGCGCTTTTTCTCCCAGGAGAAACCACGTCAGGATCAACAAATAACGAAACAGGATCTCGAGGACCACTTCATAGCGATTAGTTCACATGGTGTCCTATTACCTCTAGCCGCCAAACGGTAGTACGCACGATACACGTTATTGTAAGGTTGTTTGCGTTATTAGATTTAGATTGGCCGACACGTGGCGCGCAACCCGCCATGCCCATGGGTCGCCACGTGCGCCATTGCAAACGTTACATGGGGCACAATACGAAACCATTTTTCTTACAATATTGGTTCCCTTGCCGGTTCCTGCGAAAACATACTCTTTCATCGATGATTTGTCATCTCGCTATTATTTTCCTCAATGTACCAGCGCACAGACCGATCAATTATTCGTGCAATCGTAAATTGTTTCTCCCCGTCGGAACGTCCTTCGTGTAAGTTATTCATTTCATAATTAGCCACCGTTGTTTCCAAACAATTCGTCAAAACTATTGTTGAGATTGGGCAGTTGGAAGAAATCGAACGTGAGGTGCAACGTATAATAAAAGCGTCGTAGAGTGGGAGATTTACACCCAAAAAAAAACATGCCACTAGAATTATACATTTACGTCTTATTTTTTGGTTTTACGTAATTAGTATATACATATTTCATGAAAAATAGTAAATAAATGTGATTTAAGCAATTTAGTTTTATCAAAAACTTATATAAAATAAGAAAGTTTCAATTTTAATTATAGTAAGTGACTCCACTCTCTTTCTCAATATTCTTCTAATTATATTTCAATTTGCATTTTCGTCATTATCATTTGTGATACGTACAAAAGTAGTTTTCATTACTTACTTAATTTCAAACATAATTATCTTTTATAGTCAGCTTGTTCTAAATATGAAAAGGAAACAAATGATCGAGAATAAAGTTAAGTGTGAAGAACGGGGCGGTATTGTCGATCACCTAATAAATAATATTAAAAGCATATAAAGCTTAAATTATCTTCTTCCGGCTACTCGTGTTAAGTGTATTTAATACCTAGAAACTTTTTATTGCACTAAATATGATATATATCGTATAGTCAGAATTACTTATGCTTTTCAAACTGATCACGATAATATTATTTCGTTTAATTCTTTTAACAGAAAAATGTATAACTGAACATTTTTTAATTTTACTATTTATGAAACTGATCGATGCAACTACTGGGTCAATATCAACTACTAATAGGCTTTTTCGTTGAGTTGTTTCGACCCTTCTGATACAAAGAACACGATTCCCCCTGCCCGCCAATCCACCACGAGCCGACAGCTTAGTTCTTTGGCACGTGCAATCTCATAAAACACTATGCAAGACCTGCAACGCCCAATCTAATTGGAATCTCTACAAAAAAAAATTTGAAGCACAAACTTTTACAAAAAATCCGAAAGCTTTTATTTACTTCTAAATTCGTTGCGTTTAATATTTTTAATATTTAAATTAACCCTTATTTTTTACTCAACCATAGAGCCAATCTATTCATAATTTAATTAATTTAAACACTTATTACAATGACATGTCATGAATGTAAGCAATATATCGCACATAAGCTACGAAACTAACACAAGTAAAAAAGTTAAAAGATGTTACTTCGTCAAATAGCATTTATGTCCATCTAGAAGACTGATCTTGAATTATTAATGAATATAGAAAACTCAGAAAATAAGTTTCGATAAATGTTTCCTGGAGCCAATTCTTATTAGTATCACCGAGATTCACGAAATACTGTGAAGACAAAAATGGTTCGTTATGTATCATTTTCTTCCAATGCTATGCACATCAAAACAGTCACACCAGTCCCAAAAATAATGAGAAAGTATAAATAGAGAAAGCAAACGTTCGTAATAATCAAATAAAACAAACATACGTTTTGTACGTTTTGCGTTAATAATATAAATAACTGGAGAGGACTTACCAATTCTCAGGATATAGTTACCAACGAGTCACCAAGGGTCCATCTGTAAAGTAAAAAAACATTCATAATATAACAAAATCAGTTGAACAGTTGAATAAATTTAAATTGAAATCAAACAATAAAATTAAAGAGGGGAGAGAAGTGTTAAATAAATCTTACCACCATTGATCAGCAGGTGTCAACTTTCGTTTATTAATTACCAAGGATGGCCACGATTTGGAATTTCGAAGTTGAAGATGTACTTGAATCAAACCTAGAATCTAAAAGAATTTAGATTATACGAATTTCGTGGTGTTCTTATAGAAATTTTATCCACTGTACATCGAGGTTGCACCGCGCGTGTCTTTCACGTCACAATATCGGGGTAGAATTTGAGTCGGGCGTCAAAGGGGATGAACCATCGGACGGCGGCAGGGATAGGAGCAATCCGGTGATGCACCCCTGACAGTTCATCGCGATAAGATCTGCTCTTTCGACGAGTCGGATCCATTTGAATTCTGTTTGTGGACCCCAGTGACGCTACCCTTCGACTATATTGTGCTACTATCGATGTAAAAGAATATTACCATCTGCTGATTACCGACAAGGCCTCTTTGAGCTCTTTCGAACATCACGCGTGCCAGTACCTATCTATCCTTTTCTTCCGCTTTGTGTTTCTCCAGTCACTCGCTCTTTTCTAGGCGAGAAAGCGTCTCTCCTACACTGCCATGATGAGGATCTAATCACGAAACTCAGTTGACGACGATTTCTAGAATTATAAGTAAATATAATTAGATATATGTACAGAATATACAAAGAAACGATTCATTCTTTTAATATAATACAAATTCTTTATTCTATCGTATAAAGTAACATGAAATATACTATAAAATTACGTAATTAACGATGGCTAAATGTAGTTAGACATATCTATTAGCATAAAGAACTATGCTTCCACATCGCCAGGTTGGCCGAGCGGTCTAAGGCGCCCGATTTAAGCTCTGGTTCCCGATAGGGAGCGTGGGTTCGAACCCCACACCTGGCAAATTTCTTTTTTTTCTCTAAAATTATGTAAAAAGAAATATTATAACATTAACAATCATTGAATGATCGTGAAACTATTACAATCAAGTAATAAATATATTTGACTACATCAGCCATATATGGATGACAGGATTCTTTACTAAGGAAGTAAGAAAAAATAAGTATGGATAGAACTTATTAATCTTGAAAAATAAGTACCAATTTTCAAATTTATATAGTTATCTCACTCGTCAGAAAATAAAACTGATCTCATAGAATTATACACAGATTTGGTCTCGTAAACAACGTATTAAATATAAATAAAAACACCGTGAAAACTGTAAAATACTTATAATTTTACTGATTATCATAAACTTATTCGATCCTGTTTTTTAAAACTGACTGGAAATTATAAATCTGTATGTATTTGTCCCGCTGATGCGTTATTAATTGCGGCAGAACAATTATTTATACTTCGGATGATTCTCCCCGTACAAATCTTTTAATTTAACAAAGTTATTAAACTTAAATTAGTTTTGGTCGGAAAGCTGTTAGGGGTTTGAATTTTGATACTATCGATCACTTTAGTTACCTGTAAAACGGTGTGTGAGTACTTTCAACGACTTTAGTAGTCCACGAAATATTCTGCATATAGTACAAGAATAATTACATCAAACACTTTCGACGTAATGCTATTTGAAATACTATTTTGAGGAATAATATTGAAAATGATAATTGTATATCTGAAGTACTGAACATACATTATTGATGGCTTCTACGAACTGCATAAACGCTTAATGGACTCTACGACCAATAAATGGGGTTAAGAAGTCAAATGCATTCTTGACCTTTCGTAAAAACGTCATCAGTTTCGACATCGATCAAGATATCTGCTTGAACACATTTGATTTCATCATGTATATCATCCAAAAAATGTATTATTTGAACATATTCAATAAAATATTCTACAATATTATACAATTTACTATGACTGAATGTACTTATAGGTTTATATACGTATAAAAAACCATGTAACCACGTCGCCAGGTTGGCCGAGCGGTCTAAGGCGCCCGATTTAAGCTCTGGTTCCCGATAGGGAGCGTGGGTTCGAACCCCACACCTGGCAATAACTTTTTTTTTCCTGGAAATAATATAAAATTATTAGCAATTTAGTAATCATGCAACCATAACAGTAAAATAACAAATGCTTTAAATGAAAAATTAAAACACTTGTTACAACTGCTAGTCACAGTTTTACTAATTGTCATGAAATTATTCAATCCTTTTCTTATAAATCAATCAGTGCATCCTCAAAAACACATATATTTAAGTCGCACTAACATTAGGAAGTGAAAGTCAAAGATGACTCCTCTGGACTTTTTAGTTTTTGAAATAAAAAATTATTATTGGTGAAAACAATTTTTAGAAAGTTTCTCCTTATTGATAATGATTTATATAAAGTTTTAATTATGTGAAATTCAAAGATTTCCACATTTTCCAATCTACGATTTGGTAACAGTAAATTGTGTGCCATTGGCGTAAACTTCTTCAACGATTTTTAATGTTAAAAAAATGAATAGAACAAGTTAAAATAGAAGGAACAGTAAAAGAAACTCATATAGGTAGCATATAGCAATTGACTTTAAATTTGATACTATCGATGACTTTAGTTGTTCTCCGTAAAATGATTTGCAAGTGCTTCGACGACTTTAGTAGTCCTACGCGAAATGTTCTGCATATAACACGAGAATAATTACATCAAATACTTTCGACATAATGCTATTTGAAATATTATTTTGAGGAATAATGTTGAAAATGATAATTGTATACCTGAAATAGTGAACACATTACTGGTTGCTCGTACGAACTGCGAAAACACTTAATGGACTCTACGACCAATGAATGGGGTTAAGAAGTCAAATGAATTCGTGACCTTTTATGAAATCATCACCAGGTTTAACATAGATCAAAGTACCTACCAGAACACACTTTATTTAATCGTGGATATTGTTCAAAGAATGTATTCTTTGAGCATATTTAATAAAGTATATTATAAAATTATGCAATTAATAACTATATGTATGTAGTTGGATTTATGTAGTGATATAAAGAACGGTTTCTCCACATCGCCAGGTTGGCCGAGCGGTCTAAGGCGCCCGATTTAAGCTCTGGTTCCCGATAGGGAGCGTGGGTTCGAACCCCACACCTGGCAAATATCTTTTTTTTTTACGCTAAAATTATGTAAAATTATTATCTATTATTAAATGATCGAGCAACCATCGCGATTAAATAATAGATGTGTTTAAATTCAAAGAAAAACACTTTATGATAACAAATTAACACCGAAAGAGCCAACCTTGCCAAGGAAAAATAGTGGCAACTTAAATTATTAACTATTTTAATTATCTATGTAAACTTGACTCTTCAAGTAATTTGTTGGTACGGTGCACAAAAACAGAGAAGATTGTTCAAAATATTATCTATTATCTTTTAAAAAATATTATTGTCACTTTCGTAAAAATCTCGTGCCAAGTTGATTCTTGCGTCGTCTTCCTTCACCAAGATTTTCTTGTGCCAAGTTCATGGCGTTGTATAATTAACATACGCGTGTAGAGTAGTAATAAACAAGGGATACGTATTAGTTTTAACTTACATTTGCGAAACTGCTTTTCATTATGGTGATTTGGTATTAAATGCAACATTTGTATACATAATTTGTAGATGAAAATATGTACTTCCTTGACAACAATAGGAAATTATACACACTTAATCCTTAATCACTATATGGACGTAGAACCCAATTCAATCACACTGTGTTTGGAAAAATTAATTACATTTTATACATACATAAATCACAAGTTTTCAAATACTGAAACATTCGCCTCTCGTCTAGGTGTTTCGAAACTGTTCTCACGTTCTGTTACACAATTTGATAAAAATACATCATTAATCAAGTTCATGGTATTGGTTTGTACATTTTTAATTACAATTAATTAAATAATAAATAGTCTGCAAACAGGTGAGAAATTGGTGGTAAATGTTCCATACAATCTACTCCATCTGCAACTTATTTGCATATATTTCGTTTACATCGTAAAAATAAGAACATGTCCTTTAAAAACAAAATAAAAATGCTGCTTATAATGTATACTTTGTAATCTATATACATTTGAACTTTACAGACTATGAATTACAACTTGAATAATTTGAGTATCAATTATCATTTAAACAGTTGTTATTATCAAAATTTCCGGTTCCTTAATGATTAGAGGTGGGTCGAAACCTAATTTTTAATTTCTCGAAGCTCTTGAAACTCAAAATTTTCAGAAAATGTAAATCTAAATGTTTACTTTTTTCTCATATTTTTAGAAACTATCCATTTTATTATAAGCATGGTTAAATTCATAATAAATTGTTTTTACAGAAAATTATTTAACGAATATAATTAAATGAAACTTAACTGAATTTCAAACAATTAGTTATGGGATTTCAAGGTATGAATCTGAAAATGAATTTATAAATACTTAAATTGCAACATTCACAAGTATAAAAAAGGCTAAGATAAAAAATTAGAAAATAATAAATGTGCCATAATTCGTGAATTCCAAAATATTTTTGAAAAGAATTTATTAATATTTGTAAAACAAACGAATGTTTATGCAAAAATTAAAATTTACGTACATTACTATTTTCTTAAGTTTCGAGAGTTTCGAATTATACAAATAATTAAGAGCTTCGACAATTTTCGTATGTCCCACCCCTATTAATGACGAAAAGTTCGATAAATAAAATACTCTGTTACTTCTTAAATTAAAATTTTTCAAGCAAAGTAACTTCCCTCATACAAATAATAAAGTGATTACATCACGTGAACTAAGTATGTACATTTATATAAAAAGTATTTGTAAAATACTTTAACGAACTAACAACGTTACTGAATAAATACATAAACGAGTATTTCGTCTAGGGAGGAGGTAATGTTACTTATAGATAAATAAAATGTGGTTAATGACTTTCGGAGTATTGTGTCTATGTGTACGTATGACATAATTACACGGAAGATCTAGGTGTGTCGGTTGCACATAATGTTAGCACTTGTACAATTTTATAAATCTAAGAATCACTCGTACTTGTGTATTCGTAACTGACGTTAAATTGGATTTATTAACAATTAATAAAATTAAATTTGTTGAGCGTAGTCTGCTGATTGTTGAGTGTGTTGTGGACTGTGTGCTGTTGTTGATTCTTGTATGGTCGTCCCTTTCTCATTCGACAGTATTATCTGTTGTATGTACAATGTCGCGTATTATAAACTACTGCAAGAAGCCCAGCCATAGCCAATCAGAACCTTTTTCATCCAGGATTTATGACGGCCATTGTAATATTCCGTTTACATTAACGGAACGCTGAAGCCATTACCGTAAATGGCTTGTAGCGTTAATGTAAACGTCGAAATGCTATTGTAAAAATGGAAGGGCATGTTTCGCGACCCAACAAAATTGTTCGTCATAGTACATTGTAAGGTACATCTGACTTGACAAGACATACTACCTCCGCGGAGTTGGCCATAACCACACGAAACGTGTAGAAAAGTAGGAATGTATTCATTACTGTGAGGCTACATGAAATTATTAGATAATTTACACAGTATAATTACAATACACGAAACACAATACGTTTCAATGCATTTTCGTGTAGGATCGTAAAAGTATTAATCTATGTTATATACGTCATCGCTAAAATTACTAAAAATCGTTAGGAAACTGTATTTCCGGATAAAATATTAAAATAAAGTTGCTATTGTGGTTCTCGAAATTGATCTCAGGAAACTACTTTTGGTTCCAGATATGCTTTCATGTCGTTAAATCCGCAACTTGCGATTAGGAAACGCTTTCAGCCGACATTTTCAAGGTATATCATTAATCTAACTTTCACGTTCATAAAAATATTACCTAATCTTTACGACATATCATCTGAGAATAGAAAAATATATTAAGACGATAAACGTTGACAAATTTGTGAGTGTCCCTGCAGACGCGCAATGGAGATTGTCTCTATGATAATATGTCGCGGGTGGGTGTTCATCGCCTGGTTTGCAATGTTCCCGCTTTTCTTTTAGTTCAGCCTGAAACAAATAAGAATGGCCAATGGATTCCATTATTCCTTTCAGCTTTAGTTCACTTTGGCTCTTGTTATTCCAATGATCAAGTTCCATTCGATTGGTTTGCAGTTTTCATACAATTTTTTATAACTTAACTCCTTGCCTGTCCCGCAATTTTAACAAAATTGGCCCAAAAATTGTCTGCGTTTTTCTTTTAAATTATTTGAATATGTATATTTTAATGTAACAAAAATGGCATAAATATTTAAATACGTATGTTGAAGCTCGCGTACATGATTTATTATTTATAATCCCACATCGCTATCTTTAAATATCTGAACGAACATGCTCTTATAACACTATCCAACAAGTACGACAAGGGGTTGAATTTATACCTTACAAGGGTAGTCAAGATTGGAACTAAAGCTGTTTGGAGAAAATGAGACTTAAAATTCAAGGAACAATGAGTGTAAACAAACAAATCCTAGAATATTAACCAGAAATACTCAGCGATTTTTATAAAAAATGTTTCTGAGATCCTCTGCTACATGTTTTCTTGTCTCTTGAGAAAATCTTCTATGATTTCTTGTAATCACAATAGCGGAGCACTCACAGTACACTTTCGGACAATTTATCGTTCGCAAAGTATGCGAACTAATTCGAAGAACGACTAAATGTTAGGTTAATTTTATCGATAATCTCGCGATTGCGTATAAATAAATTTTTGTATTCCACATTTGCCTTTGAAAATAGTTCAAATAATTTTGAGGACGTTTTCATACATCCTCGAAGCTAAATGACGTTAAACGAAAACAATTGAAGCTAAATCACGCGAAAAAATAGTGAGTTCATATTTAATTAAATTCTGTTCTCTGTTTTCTCATTTTGGGAATAAAAATACAGGACTATGTCGGTTTAGAAAAATGTATAAACTTAACATCTATTCTTACCTGACAAATATCTCGACAAGGCGGGCAAGTCAGAGCACCTTTATGAAGCCAGCCATTTTGCAGTATCCTAACAGCAATTTCTTGGCCAGCGTGATAACAAGTATACGTGTAATTTGCCACCTGTAAAATAAAATTAACGTTCTCGTTTTTTAATCCGTTTCAATTACCAAATTAACTTAAAATTTAATTAAATTTCGCTATAAACTAACCACGATATGCAATCTTCCAGCTTCGCATATATATTGATAACAACCAGAACCCCAATGTTGCCACTGTCGAGCTTGTTTGCAGGTTTTTTCCTCCCACATTTGATTTGTATGATCGAAGCATCTCGAATGTGGACCATACTTTTCTAGTGCAAAATTTTTATCTGGATCTGAAGGGAAATTATATTCGTTATGAAACTGCTTACGTGCCAGTAAATTTTATATTTTTCTTCTAAATAAGAAATAAAAGTTGACGAAACATCTGTGCGTGTAATGTTAATATAATATACAGGGTGTTCGGCCACCCCTGGGAAAAATTTTAATAGAAGATTCTAGAGGCCAAAATAAGACGAAAATCAAGAATACCAATTTGTTGATGGAGGCTTCGTTAAAAAGTTATTAACAATTAAATTCAAAAATTTCAAATCGTTCTGGAAAAATTATTTTCGATTGCGGGGGTCAATTACAATCATTTTTGGTGAATACACATACCCCCGAAATCTTACTCAGTTTCGAGAAAAAAATTCCTTACCGAAAATATAATTTCTGGCCAGAAATGTCTGCCAGAATTTTCATGCGAATCTTTAAAACGTCATAACTTCTGAACGGATTGGACGATTTTAATGTTTAAAAAAGCAAACTACGCGTATTTTGGTGGAGAATATGTAGAAATCGCAAAAATATTGAAAAAGTTACTCCTTGACCCCGTAAAGTTAGAAAAACCCCATAAAAATGGTCCAATTTTCAAACAGCCATAACTCCTACGATAGCGAATATATTTCAATGAAACTTTTTTCTGAAGTAGAGCTCATGGGCTTCTGCAAAAAAGTATTACACAACTTTTCTGTAGGGCGTCAAATAAAATTACTAACAATCAAAAATGAATTTTTAAGAAAAATCGACAGGGGGTAGGTGCTTAAATTTTTTGGCGAAAAAAAAAATTTCTAATGAATTCTGAAAAAATTATTTTCGTTTGCGGAGGTCAATTACAATCATTTTTGGTGAATACACATACCCCCGAAATCCTACCCACTTTCTAGAAAAAAATTCGGGAAGGTGTGAAATTTTTCGACGGAAAAAAAAAATTTCAAATCGTTTTGGAAAAATTATTTTCGGTTGCGGGAATCAATTACAATAATTTTTGGTCAATAGACATACCCCCGAAATCTTGCGCATTTTCGAGAAAAAAATTCATTACGGTCGGAACTTTAAACGTTAATAACTGTTTAACGAAGCCTTCATCAACAAATTGGTACTCTTGATTTTCGTCTTATTTTGGCCTCTAGAATCCCCCATTAAAATTTTTCCCAGTATATGGGTTGTATATTTATTGATAACACGACTTACGAGGATTATTTTCTTCGTAAAGACAATGAGAACCTCTAACTACTATATTCCGAGCTCTCCACGTGAATTCTTGTATGTAAGGACAGTAATCTGCCAGAGATACTGAGCCACCATAGTATTGTTCTTCTCCAGACGGCACGTGAGGAATCGAGTCGAAGTTCTAAAAAACCGAAATGTTACGGTTAATCCGTTTTTAAACCCCTTAATTATTTAAGCCATAAACCTGGATGACTAAGTGAGCGTCAGTAAATTAAGAAATAGATTGTAAGAAACTTCGTGTCGCGACTATCATCGGCAACAAAAATAATTAATAAACTACTAGTCTACTGGTTTTGTTCCGAAAAATGAAAAACAAAGGTTTCTGTGAATGGTGGAATTAGGACTCAGAAATAATTGGGCATGTTAAAAGATAGGCATTGGTATTTCATTGGTGTCAATTACAATTGACGAGTAACAGAAAACATTTGTTAGTATGTATATTAAATTCCATACCTGATATTTCTTAGGCAACGGCTGTGGATGTTTAATTAAATTGCACAACGCTACCGAACTTCGATCGTCGGTACATTCAGTCTGTAATGGATCTTGCTTCACTTTATTGCAAAACGGATGAATGGATTTTCCTCTGAAAAATATTAATTAATTTTACAATTATTTAGTGCAAATACTACTATCCTCCAATGAGGGATGAAACCGAATGGGATTGATTCGACCAAAAAAAGCACAGGATATAACAACAGTAAATAAAACAATAATCGGTGAAGTTACAAAATATAAATATGACGAGAAAACAGTTCAATTTGAATAAACGTTATAGGTGATTTAAAGTAGTGGTTCAGAATTAATTCGTAGACCTAATATACAGGGTGTTCGGCCACGCCTGGGAAAAATTTTAATGGGAGATTCTAGAGGCCAAAATAAGACGAAAATCAAGAATATCAATTTCTTGACTGAGGCTTCGTAAAAAAATTATTAAAAAATTAAATTAAAAAATTTCAAATCAGTTTGAAAAAATTATTTTCGGTTGCAGAGGTCGATTACAATCACTTTTGGTCATTACACATACCCCCGAAATCCTACGCATTTTCGAGAAAAAAATTCCTTACCGAAAATCTAATATGAGGCCAAAAATGGTTCCCCGAAATTTCATGCAAATCTTTTAAAACGTCATAACTCCTGAACGGATTGGACGATTTTAATGTTTAAAAAAGCAAATCACGCGTATTTTAGTGGAGAATATGTACAAATCGCAAAAATATCCGAAAAGTTGATTCTTGACCCAGCAAAACGAACAAAACCACATAAAAATGGTCCAATTTTCAAACAGCCATAACTCCTACAATAGTGAATATATTTCAATGAAACTTTTTTCTGAAGTAGAGCTCATGAGTACCTACAAAAAAGTATTAGACAACTTTTCTGTAGGGCGTCAAACAAAATTACTAAAAATCAAAAACGAATTTTTAAGAAAAATCGACAGGGGGTAGGTGCCTAAATTTTTCGACGAAAAAAAAAAATTTCAAATCGTTTTAAAAAAATTATTTTCGGTTGCAGGGGTCAATTTTAATCATTTTTGGTCAATAGACATACCCCCGAAATCCTGCGCATTTTCGAGAAAAAAATTCATTACGAGCGGAACTTTAAACGTTAATAACTTTTTAACGAAGCTTCCATCAACAAATTGGTATTTTTGATTTTCGTCCTATTTTGGCCTCTAGAATCTCCCATTACAATTTTTCCCAAGGGTGGCCGAACACCCTGTATAATTCCATTCCACATCAGCGACTATATCGAATAGCTTTTATAATCGAAATATAATTTAAACGTTTCGAAGAGTTCATTTAGATAAAGTACTTACGTCAGACGAGATGACTTAGAAGATATCCACTCTTTACAAGATTTCATCGCAAAAGGGCAACCAAGATTTCTACCCCATCCTAATTCTTGGGCCATCGAGTAATTTGCACTGTACCATCCGGTGTCTTCCATCAGAGCAAGTGTTATTCTCGAATAAACGGGGTTTTGAGTATGTGTCCCTGTCATCGCTTCATTCTGTAAAAACAATGATTACGTGAATATAGTGAATTAATAAATATTATGAATAATTATAAGAATGATACACATTATTCGTAATGAATATTTTAGAGTACGAATCGACTGTTAGTTTACGCGAATAGAATAGCAATAGGTACATCAAATAGAGAAATTTATAGTCAAAGAAAGTCTTTTCCTCATTCATTTATATCAGGGAACAGAATTAAACACGTGAGGATTAAACAATTATAAATAAAACTTAGCATTGTGTAACATTACAATGTAATAGTTTGAACAATTCTGCAAGCTGATCCTAAAGATCTTACCGCTCTCGTCTTGGTATCTCGACTTTTATCTTGCTATTGTTTTGGTCTCAACGTTTTTAGTTTAATTTAGTTGTTTAACTTAGAAAAACGGACGATTCTTCTAGCTAGTATTTTTGATTAATATTTCAGCTAATATTTAACCACACTTACTTCAAACACTCGTTTTTCCCAGTGCGTTAGGGCTGTGCCATCTTCTCCTTGATCCTCCAACTCTGCGCCTTCTAGGTCCGGACAATTGAAATGATTTTGAACTTCTACGCGAACTTTTGGCGTGACTATAATTTGCATCTGCCTTTCCACATATCCGCCATGCACTTGCCAATATGGTCTAACTACAGTTTTAATCGTGTTTTCGCTCCATTCGTGTGTTTGAAACCTGCGCACAACGAACAACGAGAGTTATAATTTTTCCTCAATTTATTAACCTTTGTTGCTATTTGTAATCTAATGAAAGCGCTCAGATCTCGAAATATGAATCATTTTTCCTTTTCAATTAATTTGTCTTCTTCAGAAATATTAGCACAAAAAAAAACATTCTAAGATATTATTTTATACTATTATTCAACGAAACATTTAGAATGAAAACTGAAAGTTGTTTGCTACAACTTTGTCTGATACTTGTGAAGCTTATTACGATATAATCTATTTTGTTAAAAAATTTATAAACTAATAATATATCATTGCTCCCTTGGTCAGTACAGAGTCCAAATTTATATCTCACAAAACATTTAGAAGATCAATTAAATTGCTAAATATAGTAAGGAAGGTGATATTGCAAATACTATTGTTTATAAAATAATGATCGTTGACAGCAGAAAATGTGCTTACTTCTCGTTCAATGTTGGTTTTCCCGTATCAGTTCGTCTGGGAGTTCTCGGTTCACCATTTTCATCCCGATAGAAGGCATACAGGCTTACAGAAAATCCTAAGGCGTGCAATATTTCGTGTTTAACGGTGCTTAACAGAGTTTCCAGTTCTTGTGGTTTCGTGCTAATACTTCCTGGGCACAGATTGGCGTGGCCAGCTATTGGCCTAGAAAACATTACCATCAATATTTCCTTAAATTCTACCAAAAAAAGAATACGTGAGTTCGTGTAAAAGAGTATCAAGAGTATCTATGTACTAAAAGAGTATCAGAATGTAAGTAACGAATTTCATAATGATGATGATGGTATAATAGATTTCTATATGAAACTGAGGCCATTCATTACACTTTTCAATAGAATCTTGGCGAACTCTAATAAAAAATAACTTTATTAATCCTTCGCCGTACAATGACGAATCTGACTCGTAATAAGATCTTAATGGGAATAAGAAAAATTATAAATACGAATACAAATTAAATGAGGATTATAATAAATGTATTTCTATACGACTCTGAAGCCATTACACTGAATTTAAAGCAAATATGAAATCCATAATATACATTGTATTAAAAGCAAGACATACATTTGAAAAATTACTTGTAATTAAATCATTTGTATAGGGATTAAATGGAAATTGAATTTTGTACTAAATGAACATAATACGTAATTAAGATAAAAGAAAATACAACATACAAAGGTAAAAGTAAAATAAATATATTAAATCTCGCTATTACAATTTGAATTCAAATTATTGAAGATGAAAATAGGTAAGAAGAAATGTAAAATTGTCCGAAGATATTTGAAATCGTGTGCTGGCGAAAAGAAACTTCAATGTACAATTGGAAACTACAGTGATTCAAACCATGATCGATATGGTATCACCGAAATAAAACCAAGATAAGACCGATACCAGAACCGATACTAAACATAACTGAAACCAATATTACGTCAGAACCGTTATTTCGATAACAGTTGTATCACTATTTAGGTGCTTCGCAACTGTTTTCAGAAGGGAAATCGATATTATATAACAGTTTTCAATTCCTATCACGCAGTCTACCTAAATTGTGACATACCGCGACATCGCTGTCACGTTTCAATTACAGTTTTTGAGTATCCGCCAATTAAAACAGCTCGTTCAAATGAACGAAGGCCCAAAAATAGAGATATACGTTTTTCCAGATTTCGGAGACTCGATCAGGTGATCGAATGTGCCAAAAAAGAAAAACTATTGTTTACTTTTATGTTATAAAAATCACGTTTACAACGTAGAAAAAATTTATTCGGGGAGTGTCGGTCTTTTTTATTGATTCGAGAATTAAAAATTCATTTGTGAATATAAAGACCCCCAAAATTTGTATGGACTACAACTTATGTCAATATAAATGGCCCATATTGAGAGAATGAATTACCTTACCGGTCTAATGTTGCCTCCTGTTGGCAATGCGCAGCATAGGCTACAGTTAATCCTTTATGGCACCTTTGAGTTTGCATTGCAGACACATAGAAGACAAAATCGGCACCGTCTATTCCACGACCTGCCCTGCTTCCTTCTGCTATTCCACAATTGTGTCCCGTCGCGTTACACGTTCGACAAACCTACGTATCAGATAAATCAATGATGTGTTATATTTAAACACCACCGACACGCTGACCGTATTTGCAAATTTTGTTGAAATCTAACTTTAAATGACAATCAGTCTTTATTTGTGTATTTATTTGTATTAACTAAAAGATCATTCATTAAATTTCTTACGTCAAGGTGATCTTCGGGAACGACAACTTCACCACACATCGTGGTAGGACGACAGCTATCTATACAGTGTGTGTGGTGATCTTTAACGAAGACTTGACTACTTTCGCATTTCCTGAAACATAGCAAATTGACACATTGTTACTTTTAAAATTCATAATCTCATCATTTAGTTTTTTACGAAGAGGAGAAACACTTGTATACATAAAGGTAATATTATTTAAGCGAATAAATACAATTTACAATACATAGATAGCAGAAGAAACATCCACCTGGGATCATTGCAACAGAGTAATTCCCAACATGGAAGTCACATTATTTGCACCATAAATTGCACCAAACCTAACCCAGATCTAACACAGAACCAACTCCATAGGGTGACTATTAACCTCCTCGACATTTAAAAACTCCCCACCCTCCACAATCATTTGATACCTAAAATGCATTTAGACTCAGCGGTTTGCCAACCTTCCACTTCCGTTTCAAATGAAAGTAAACGAAGCGAGTGATGGTTAACTGTGGGAGAGTTTTTTAGCTGAGGATGGAACTGTATAGTATGCCTGATTTTTCAATTCATCCAAACAGTCTAACACTGACTAAATCACGATACAGTTTAACAAAAACAAAAATACTGCAAAGAGTCAGCCTAAACAGTTGGAACGACTACGTAGATTCTCTGCGATTCCTCATAATTTGGAGATTATAAGACAGACTCTTTGCAAACAACTTGCCTTAGACACTGATATCGAAAACACAATAACGATAGATTAGCTACGAACTTCTAAACGAGCCCAGCACTTCGATTTACTGGAGATATGAAAGAATTTGAACCTGTAAAAATTCTTAGCCAGGTGTAGCAAAAATCATGGAAACTTTCAGGATGATCGAATAGCTTGATGTGCGTCGGAAGCTAGGATTCCAGAACTGTCGAATTACAATCGAATACAAGGGCTCATTAGGATGCTGTTCACAATCAGCGATGTATCCCGTGTCGAATGAGTAACCCGAATCCTAATTTGATACCTAATTACAACATAGCATAGCACATTCGCGGTAGCACTTTGACAAATAAGGCCTTCTGATCGACGTTCTAATTGGAGCGGAATATTATAAAGCCCTCTTGATTTAATTGACCATGCGATCCAATCGCGCAATTAAGTATCTTTGGGTGGGTAATTTTGGATCTTTAGTCTGCTTGATACGCACTTGTAATTCATCAACCTACGGTTGAAATCAAAATGTCGATATTGCCAGGACTAGATCAACCAGTAAACAAAATAAGCACGGTCAAAATAGGACGAAATAAGACGAAAATCAAGAATACCAATTTGTTGATCGAGGCCTCGTTAAAAAGTTTTTAAAAAATTAAATTAAAAAATTTCAAATCGTTCTGAAAAAATTATTTGTGATTGCAGAGATCAATTACAATCATTCTTGGTGAATACACATACCTCTGAAATCCTATCTATTTTCGAGAAAAAAATTCGGATAGGTGCTTTTTTCGACGAAAAAAAAAATTTCAAATCGTTCTAAAAAAAGTATTTTCAGTTGCGGGGGTCGATTACAATCATTTTTTGTCATTACACATACCCTCGAAATTCTACGTATTTTTGAGAAAAAAATTCCTTACCGAAAATCTAATATGAGGCCAAAAATGCTACCCTAAAATTTCTTGCGAATCTTTAAAACGTCATAACTTCTAAACGGATTGGCCGATTTTGATGTTTAAAAAAGCAAACGACGCGTATTTTAGTGTAGAATATGTAGAAATTCTAAAAATATTCGAAAAGTTGTTCCTTGACCCCCTAAAATGAGAAAAACCCCATAAAAATGGTCTAATTTTTAAACAGCCATAACCCCTACAATAGTGAATATATTTCAATGAAACTTTTTTCTGAAGTAGAGCTCATGGGTACCTACAAAAAAGTATTACACAACTTTTCTGTAGGGCGTCAAATGAAATTACTAAAAATCAAAAACGAATTTTTAAGAAAAATAGGCAGGGAGTAGGTGCCTAAATTTTTCGACGAAAAAAAAATTTTTGAAATCGTTCTAAAAAAATTATTTTCAGTCGTGGGGGTCAATTACAATAATTTTTGGTGAATAAACCTACCCCCGAAATCCTATCCACTTTCGAGAAAAAAATTCATTACGAGCGAAACTTTAAACGTTAATAACTTGTTAACGTAGCCTCCATCAACAAATTAGTACTCTTGATTTTCGTCCTATTTTGGCCTCTAGAATCTCTCATTGCAATTTTTCCCAGGGGTGATCAAACACCCTGTATACATATGTATTTATAAAATAAATGAATTTTGTAAATTATGATGTTCTTATTGAAATTGCATCCACCGTAATACTGCAAATTCGCTGTAAGTGATTTGTTATGACCAGTACTTTTAATAGTTGCTAACGTAAATAACGTTACCTGTTCAGCCTAATAGTGTTTTTTGTTTCACGGACCATGAGTGCTCGTTCCCAAAAATGTACAGCTTCAGGCAGAATGGTGTTCTGAAATATAGAAAGATACAACATTTAATTCTGTCGCAATTACGTTTCAATTTTACACGGATCGATAAACATGCAATAATACTTGCGTAAAAATACAATTTTATTTTCGGCTATTTGTTAAGTGCCGGAAACTTGCTACGCCTTCAGGTATTTGAAAAGCTACCGGTTTGTATTCTCCTTTTTACATAATAATCGTGCTTATTATGCTAAACTTATTATATTTACCTCTTTTTAATGTTTTAAGTTTGAAACTAACATATCTACAACACAACTTAAAGAAACGATAATGACGACGTTTTAACGTTTATTGGTTTAATTAATTTCTTATCGATTACATGAAATTGAATTACTTACATTAATGAGATCCAGTTTTTCATCGTCCAGTCTGTAACAAAAAATACGAAAGGGTACGCTAATAATAGATATCAGAATCATGAATTACCCTGGCTAATAATACTGTGAATTAATTCTGCGCTCCTCGTCAAAGTAATTGCGATAGAAATAGAATTCAAAGAACACGAATAACGATTTGACGACAACATATAAACCTGTCAATTTCTTGCATCAGCGATAACATCAGCGATTAACTTAGAGTCGTTTACAGGAAAACATCTAACCACAACAACAAACTTAATTTATTTACGTTTCGAAGAAAAAGACATATTCAATGTTTCAAATCGCAGTTGTCGTCTATTATTAGTAGAATATTATTATTGTAGACAAAATCTACGTAAAATACTCATTCTCTGCTTCATCTTCCAATCTTCCAATCTCTTATCAAATTCTAATATTCTTTGTCACTATTAATTTCTTCTCAAAGGTAATACAAACGAGTCTAACAGTATAAACTATGCACGTACGCAAACATGGTTTTACGTTTAAATATACCTTTATCGCGACGTCGTACTTAAAATTAGAGAATTATTATTCAAATATAAACATACCTGTAGACACTTTCGTCGTACGACAGAAGGATCCGAAGCGGCTGATTGATGCTACGTTTTTTTACTTCGTGTGCTGATTCTATATGAACACCATGAATAACCTACAATGAGAAGACAGTATTATTAACACCTCTGAAGAAATATCTCATACATAATTCAATTTATGAATTTAAACATTTACGATACTTTTACGTCTCGCAATAAGCTTGTATTTATTCATAGGGGCCCAAAATCATGCAGCAATTCAGAACATATGTACATATTCATCGTGACTATGAGAATTAGAAAATCCTTTGCTATTGTATAGTGTGAATCTTCATTTTCGACGTTCAACAAATTAAACGATAAACACTGGTTCGAAGAAATAGGGTTTTCCAATATGGCGATGCCCCTACCCCGCCCACGTTTTATTTTTTCTCATTGAAGTTAACAGCTTTCTCTCTTCGCTTTCGAATCATCAAAAAAAGCAAACATCATCGACTGTACTACAAAGCTATAAATTCGATTACAATAGACCCTTGAAGAACGCTGTGGTCCAGCAGCAGACTTTACAGCTGCATGACAAATGCCTTTTTGCCTAAAACATTGATTCCAACTCCGAGTTGACGGAAATAAAACATGAAAGATCTCACAGAAGACAAACTGAGAATCATCAGGCTGGTACTTTACGAAACGAAAGGTGAATTAAACTAGGGTTCAAATTGCCCGCAGTTCTTCTACGATCATTGCCCAATTCTTCGCTGAATTCGCCGAGACGAGACATGTAAATAACATTACAGAGACGACATTGGATACGTAAATCGTGAAAAGATTACTTGGGAACAGCTCTTACGCAAGAAAATTATGCAATGCTCTAACTGTAAGCGGTTTGGTCACGCTGCCACTAACTGTAACCTTAATTACAGATACGCGAAATGCGATGGCAATTGTCCGAAAGGGTCTGGCGAAAGAAACGCCGAGTAAATCTTTTTATTGTATGAACTGTAATACTCACGGTCACCCCGCGACATACAAAGGATGTTCAAGCTTCGACAAGGGCGGGCAACCAGCGGAAAGAGCAAATTCCGAAAGACTCAGGAGTATTCTGGATCAACCTGGAAGAAAAAAGCGTCTCCAGACTCGATGGCTAACAACCAAGCCTAGCGCTAGAGCGAAGAAAACTACGTCCAAGTTGTAGTAACCGTATAAACTAACAAAAATACGACCTTCGAGCGTCAGAATGCTCGATCACAAAGGAACATACTAGCAAAAATGCTGCGTATTTTAGACATATCGAAAGAAATCTCTAAACGGATTGGCAATTTATTGCAACTAGTCCATGACGATATTAAAAATATTCAAACGATATTAAATTCTAGTTCGTCACGATATTTCTACGTTTGAGGGGAGATTCTCCTGTATCAGGTTCAAAAAAAATTTTTTTTTTTTAATAAAAGTATTAAGTTGGTCTATACGTTTTTGTTTTATATTAGATGTAACTCATAACATTTGACTATCATTTGGCTACGTATTATACATCATTCGAGAGTTTTTGGTGTCTTCTTTTAGGTTTAAACAATAAAAAGAGTTGTGGTCAAAAACTACGGATCTGCAAGCTTAAAAAATGAACATCGATACATTGATATATTTTACTATATTAGTTTAATCATGACATGAGTATAAAGTACTGACAAAATAGTACAGAAATCGTTTTCATGATTCGCTATTTAAAAACAATGGGAAAAGTATGAAAATTTAGAACACGGAAGAAATTACAAATTTCACATTTGAAAAATTGACCAACCCAATAGATTTCGAAAAATATAATATCGAAATTTTAAGACTGAATTTGCAAACATAACAAGAGTTATATCCTACTCTTCCTTTTTATTTTACTGTGGGATTTTCCCATAATTTCGTTGGTGATGGTTGCACTAAAACATTGAAAACGCTTCTGGATCTTCAACCTTACGATAAAAATGTGATATCGAAAAAGAGTGAATGCATGGAACGTGTTGCATAAAGAATGTGCACTCGACTGAAAAATATTTTAGAAAAGGAAAATCTCGAAGGGCACGATTGACAGATGCACTTATGAAAAGTTGAGAAAATACTACGACTAACGAAAATCCTCAACAAAACAGATTGAAAACCGCAACAAAACGAAAAACTTGACGAGTTTTAGCATCAGGCGTTTCCAAAAATATCCAAAAACATCTGCTGCCAATTTATGGAGATTCATTAAAGATGATTAGACGGATTTCAGAATTTCAACAAAAGATTCAATTCGACTATTCAGCGACTGGCACCAAAGCATCTCCTCTGCGGTTCTAGATCTACAGATACACTAGACGAAGTTTCTATAAGAACATTACTGTTTTGAACTAAAGAAATCAAATATTTTCATAATATAATAAAACGAAAGTTAGAAAATGGTTAAGGAATAATAAAAAGCAATAAACCAATATTAAAAACGAAGAAAACGTTCTATTTTTATTATAAACGAAATATAACAGTTTAATGTATAGAAGTGTGACGAAATTTGCATAGGAACAGACTATTAAATTATTACAAAAAACATATACTATAATATTAATAACTAGTATTTCCATCGATAGATTTAATAACTTCAAATATTCGATTCTTCGAGTAGTATGGATTTTATTTAACTCATATCTTATTTTGTTTTCACGTTTCTTAATATTTCCGTAGTGCTTACCGTTTCAGTATATTTTTCTTGACAGAACTTCCCATAATTCAAGTCCGAGAGAAAGAAACGACATATAGAGGGTGTTCGGCCACCACTGGGAAACATTTTAATGGGGGATTCTAGAAGCCAAAACAAGACGAAAATCAAGAATACCAATTTGTTGATGGAGGCTCCGTTAAAAAGTTAGTAACAATTAAATTCAAAAATTTCAAATCGTTCTGGAAAAATTATTTTCGGTTACGGGGCTGAATTACAATCATTTTCGGTCATTAAACATACCCCCGAAATCCTACGCATTTTCGAGAAAAAAATTGTTTACCGAAAATATAATTTCTGGCCAGAATTGTCTGCCCGAATTTTCATGCAAATCTTTAAAACGTCATAACTTCTGAACGGATTGGACGATTTTAATGTTTAAAAAAGCAAACTACGCGTATTTTGGTGGAGAATATGTACAAATTACAAAAATAGTCGAAAAGTTGGTCCTTGACCCCGCAAAATGAGAAAAACCCCATAAAAATGGTCCAATATTCAAACAGCCATAACTCCTACAATTGTGAATATATCTCAATGAAACTTTTTTCTGAAGTAGAGCTCATGGGTACCTAAAAAAAAGTATTAGACAATTTTTCTGTAGGGCGTCAAATGAAATTACTAAAAATCAAAAACGAATTTTTAAGAAAAATCGACAGGGGGTAGGTGATGAAATTTTTCGACGAAAAAAAAATTTTTCAAATCGTTCTAAAAAAATTGTTTTCGGTTGCGGGGGTCAATTACAATCATTTTTGGTGAATAGACCTGCCCCCGAAATCTTACTCACTTCCGAGAAAAAATGAGTAAATATAATAATATAAAGATACAAAATGTATAAAATATATTTATTTTATTTATTTCATAAATTGGTTTACTGCAAAATATACAACAGTATAATATTTTTTTCTAATAAACTAGTTATGTGTTGTCATATGTTAGGTATATCAAAAAACGAACCTGTAATATTTATTATACTAATCATATAAATGTAAAAAAAAAACTCGTTCCTGCACTCTGAAATCTTCTGCGTCTTCCATTGCTTTGCACTTTTTATTATCCAGAATCTATGTTGCATTTTGTTAGCACGTTTAACAAAATATGTAATATGAATATAAATATTGAAAAAATAACACGTTTTAATTTTGAAGATTGAATTATAATGACAAAATTAATAAATAAATTATTGTAAAATAAATATACATGTATATAAATAATATACATTAAAGGAATTAGACAAAAATTTATATTCACCTGTTTAACAAAAACATGTCTTCCTGTTTATAATTCGAAGTCTGTTCTGCTGAGTGAATTATTTTTAAATAGCTGGAATATTTCCACTGTACAAGGGTAGCATAATAATTAGGGTTTTAATTGAAGTCTTGCATGGAGGAATAAATTAAATATAAACTATCCTGGTGCTGTGTTAAATATAAACAGTATTTAGGTTTTTGTTCACAGAATGATAACGACCTCATAAATCACTTTTTATTTATTTATGCAGGCAATTTTGCTGGGGTCATGAATAACCCTAGTGTGCCATTTTAGAATTAACATTAATTAAAACGAAAATTACCAAAAGTAATAAAGAAGTTTCGAAGCAAATGTTGGGACAAAGGACGAACGATTTTTTTTTACCACGCCTCTTACCGCTTAAATAAGTCCCATGGATTCGCATATCGTTTTAACTATAGTAAAACGTATATAACGAGAAGGTGCCGGCCTTTATGGCTCCTTTCGAAAGTCAGGTACGAGACCTTCAGTAATACAATACACCAGAGATGGGAAACCAGTGGCCTATAGGCCCAATGTGCCATTTCAAACAGTTCGGTGCCGCCTTTTCGCATATATTATCAATTATGCACTTTCTTCCATTTATATAAATTACAATAACAGCGTCAATAACCAGGTAAAATAAAGAAAAATAAAAATTCACATCGACAGAAATTAATTAAAACAATCGTTTGGATCATTAATGTTGTTTACTTCCAATTATACATTTCATTTTTTACAGTTGATCTTTTTATTTCATCCCTTGACGCACGACTTAATAACAAGTAACTTCTCAAATGTATGATATTTAATTTTGTTTAACGTTTCTTTGTACATACAATGCTCACAAAAAAGGAATAAAATTGTTCCACGAATACCTTGCAAATACGAAAATGTGTTAATTTTAATCAACAAACCAATAATCAATAGGTTAAAAGGAACGCACACAGGTTAGTGTGGAAAATCCACGAATAATCAGTAACAAAATAAATCATGAAATCGGTAAAAACAAATACAAGCAAGTTTGGTAGATGTACACTGCCGCTTGTAAGTATTAGGACGCGCTATTAATATTTGGGTTATTATAACTCTAAGATAAAAGTCGTCCAATAAACTTCCAAGTTATTTTAAAGATTGAACCATCTATTTTTACATCCACGAATTGAATTTCCTTGGAGATTTATTTACACTATGAAATGAATGAGAAAGCGAAGATGCTTTTACTCTAAAAAATGTTTTAAATTTGAAACTACAAAAAATTTAAAAAATGTTGTACCCATCTAAAACTACTATAAATGTTAAAATTGAAGTCTCATCTTTACTACAATCTCTTCAAAAGTTTGTGTAATATCCTTTCGCCATTTTATTCCAGTTAAAATACACCTATTATGCATATATACATAAAATAAGAAAGGTATTTTGATCAAAATGCATGTTCCACTTTCAAATCACTCAATAAGGAAAAATTAATTCAAATTCTATAATAAATTTGGATCATTTTCTCAGTTATTCCTTATAGAGTAAATGCTAAGTTATGTTCCTTGATCGATATGAAATAAAATGACGAAAAAAACCATATGTAAAATTTTGCAGTAACCGTCGTAAAGTATAAACTTTAATCTCTAAATTTATGGTAGTTTCAATTACATGAAAAATTTGTTAAATTTTTAGGGGCCGTTAGAAATTGAAACATTTTTTAGAGTATTTTCTCTTCGTTTTCTTACTTGCTTCTTAGTGTAAGTAAACCTTCGAAGAAATTCAACTTGTGAATGAAACAATAGAAGATTCAATCTTTAAAATAATCTCAAGAAGATTATCGTACAACTTCTCTTCACGAAGTTACAATTACTAACACATTTTTAACTGTCTTGATACTTATGAGCGATAGACTGGAGAGCATGGATTACGCAAAAAAACAAAACCATGAATACAATAAGAACGAAGAGAAGGGGGAGAACAAAAGAAGATACTTACAAAAACACGCAAGATATGTCCACATCCAAATTAATTATGGGAATGCAGAAGTAGTTGCTAACCGCATCCTAAATATAAAAGTTGAGAATGTTAAATTAGGGGCCAAAAGTAAGCACGTTCGTAACAAAATAAAAAATATATGCGTCAAACCTAGAAATATAATATTATTATTATATATATAGGGTGTACGAGCAAGAAGTAATAGAGATAAACAAAAATGAATAATGCTAAAAGAAATACCTTCTTCGCCTGAACAATTAAAGTATCAAAATGGTAAAGTCATTTTAAAAAATTAGAAACTAGTCCATTGTGGAAAACAGACAACAGGAAACGAACGTACAGAAAAGCACATGAAACTGCAACATCTGTAATATAAAATAACAGATCGAGTGACGTTGCTATTTTTTGTATTAAGTTTGGAGTTTTAGTGTGTCCGTTTAAACATTAATAGCAATATTTTTACATATTTTTATGCTTACCATTTCTGAAATACATTATATTTTTATTTATACTGATTTCATAATTTATTTTATTATTATTCACATCTTCCTCATACTTAATGTTACGTGTTTGCGTTTCTTTTGATCCCTTGATTGTTGGTTTGTTTATTATATTAAGGATAATATTATCCACGATAACTTACTTAAAGTTCCTAACTAAAAAAAAAAATATAATAACCCTCTTTTATGAATCTTTCCATACTTCTTATTTGGTTCGTAGACAAAACGTGGTAAAAAAGTAAAATCTTAATTATTAATTACTTATTATTTGATATAATATACAATATTATTTTATTTTATTTCCAAAGAAAATTAAATTTAAGATTTATATGTTTATAAACAGCTAGGAGGGTGCAAGTGCTCCTTTATGATAGGGTATAAAAGATTTTTCTAGCATGATTTACAATGTTTTATACGTTAAAATCATTTATACGAGTGTATAGTTGTAAAATTACATTGAAATAACATTAAAATCGGTCGTTCATTGGGTTTGTACGACAAATTTCGAGTTTAATTTTTGTGTGCTGAGTATTTAATAACAGAGGAAGCTCAACACATTTGAAATATTGGTAATTTGAAATACTAAAGTACCTAGAAACATTTTTTCGGACTACCGCACGACACAATGGGGTCTTTTAGGTTTGGCGTGTCATAATCATAGATCATAGATCATAGATCATGCACATATCTTAAATGCATAAAAAATAAATAAATGTATATGAATAGATAGATAACTAATAAGTAAAGATAGTAGTCTCTATTAAAACCATACTGCTCCATATTTCGACGCAACATAGAAAAGATGATCGTAAATAGTACATAAAGATTCAGTATATGACAGGTCTATATAGTATATAAATAAAAATGCTGTGTTTCTATCATTGTAATTTATTTTGAAATAATGATAACATAGTGACAATTGATCAGGGAGATTTTCCTCATTGGACCACGCAGGATTGTGCGCTTACAAGCACGCAATAGGTGTATTTATATTAACTGTATGCGACCTACAACCAAAAACAACATTAACAAGCACTAAATACGAGTTATATTTTGAATAATATGCATATTTAAGATTAACCATTCTGCTAATCTTCTGTGGAGCTTTTTAGCCTTTTTCGAACTTCTATCAAGTATAATTCGTGAGATTTACTACTTGTCTTTAACAAAAACAGTTATTTATAAATTATTCTATTGTTATTATTATTATAAATATGTAAAAAATTAAGTAATTATGCAAATTGGAGAATTCAACTCCAATAACCTTAATCTTGATATAAATATGTTGTCAAGGACACCCTCCCTAATCAGATACAATAAGTTTTACTCGTCGCTGATGTTTTGATAAAAAGTTATGAACATTAAAAATTTGGAGCAACGCAGCACATATTTTCAGCAATTGTTTTCTAATCTCGACGAAAACTTAATAGTTCAAGAGTTACATCATTAAAACTGAAAATAATTTATACTTTCTTTTCCGATTAAAAAACAAACCAGAAAATTATGCTCCAAAAACAAAAAATATGGTAGAAACTAATTTCTAAGAACACGATAAAATCGGCAAATGTCTTCTGCTGGTTTCCTATATTTCCTCTCAAATTAATGACTTCTAAGCGGGGGTGTACGTGCACATACTCCAAAAACACGTGGTTCGCTGGCGCGTGAAAACAAGTTCACGAATATCGTTCTCAGCAAGATCAATGTCACGTTCCAGATTGCGTACCTAAGAACAAGCTCTATTGGAATTCATAAGACGTTTAAGACACTCCTAATGTAAAACATACGTAAGACCACTAACACGCCGATCCTGTTTGCGAAACGAACAATACGAATTTTGCAATAACTTCATAAAGAACGTTCTGTCCTCCGCGTCGGAGAAAGATTTGCGAACGTAATAAAGATCGCATTGGAACCACAACGCGTAACAAGAATATCGACCATGTGTCGGTAATAATACCATGATCAATGGCACGTTAATGTTGAGCATTTAAACAACCAATGAGTAGAAGAGAACGGCTGCTGATTGGCGGAGCAAAGTGGGACGCGCACGAGACACAGGTATGCAAGAGAGACAGCACGAGCACGTGACACGTGAAACACACGCTTCGTTGAAGTCATACAATTTCTTTCCCACAGAAATGGCACAGAACTCGTTCGACGCAACGAAGAGGAGGATCTTTCGTAATTGTACAAGTAAGGTGGAATAAAAGGGCGACGAACGTTGCTCGGGAATAGAATTAATGGAAGGGAAATAGCACTGGCGACCAGAAGTCGCGTTGCTTGGCCGGTGTGCATCCACTACCGAACGCAGGCAGACACAAAAGTGAAAAGAGAGTAAGAGCGAAGGAGAGAGGGAGAGAAAGAGAGTCGTCCTTTTCGTGTAACGCTTACCTCGTGTGCCCGGGGATATCGGTGACTGCAGTGCCGAAGCTCGAACATCCCGCATGCAGGATCCGTGCCACACACCGCGATTATTACGATCAGCGGCAAAACGACGGTGCCGCATTGCATCTTCAACCGCACCAAAACCGCCATCACGGACGACATCCGCACTCACAAGACATGACACATACTGAGCGCGCCCGCCGACGCCGCGAATTTATATAGACGTCGCGGCACACAGCGCCGCGCTACTCGCGTTCGATATCAAGAGCATGGCAGATGCTCGTTGGTGTCAATTCGAGATACTTCTCCGAGTGTAACCTGTAAAATAATCAACGGAAATCGAATCACAAGTGCAACGAAACTCCGTGGTCATATATTTCGCTGTAATAACGAAAGTGTTAACTGATTTGTTCGATATTTCGATAAGACACGGATCCTTGTTTAACCCTTTAGGTACGACAAATATTTGACCCTTTACTGATCTTATCAGTGAATCTCAACGTAGTGAACGTATTAAATTTCTTTCCGAACAAACTCTACGAAAACACTGCACAACACATTTGCAATTAATTATAAGTGATATTGTAATATTGAGTATGCTTTCACAAAAAGATTTCTCGAAATGGGAGTTGCGTATGGTCACTTTTTTATTAGTATTTGTATCCGATAGTAACTCCGTATAATCAACTTCGTATTAGTTATTTATTTAGTAAAATGAATAATAAATATTTCATCAGTTTAAATTTTATGACTAGTTTAATAGATAGACTCTATAAATCGTAACTGCAATTTTTTCAAACTGTGACCACTACGCGTTTGTACAGTCTATTTTTCTGTCTTTAAGGGGGGATTCTCGTGTAACGGTTCTAAAAGCAACGGAAAACTATCGTTTATTTTTGGAGATATAAGAGGACATTTCTGGATTACAGAAACAATTATTTTTATTATTCATTAATTAATGTAGAATCTTTAACCTCTTCAATGGTCTAACCCCTATTTGGTCTCGTGTAGTATATCACATTTATCTAATTGAAAAAAACAAATTATACAAAAATCTATGCCATATACTACATTCATTCGCAAAAAGTAATGAGGGGAAATAGTTAAAATTTATTTTTATTCGTTAGTAACGTTAGTTACAAAAAGTAGCAATATATCTTTCAAATATAAAAAAGTATTAAAAGCATTGCAGACTTAAATAGTAAACATTTATAAATATTAGTATTAATATTACATTTGTAAGAAGGACATAAGTATTTTATTCATATTATTCTTTTCTGAGTTTTACAATGGTATGTGTGCACGTGTAATTCGAGGAATGAATTAAGTAAAACCCATGATATATAGAAGTCATGCAACAAGACTAAAAATTATGTCTCTACAATATATGATAAGTGGCTGATAGGCAAAAGTTTAAGGTCTGTACACAATGTATAGCTCCCATATCTTATCTATTACAGTTAACAATTATATATAACTAAATGTTTATACTTCTATTTTCTAATCTCATTTTTACAAGATCCTTTATTAAACTTGTAAACAGCTTACCTCAGTGTCAGAAAAGTATGTCAGATATTGTGTTTAATAATATAGCTATCAATTAAGTGGGTACATTTTAATGATAATGTCTGAAAATCACAATTGCTTATGATTATCATAAATCTTTTTAATGAGATTATATATTTTACCTAATTAAACCAATTCTTGTCACCATTTTATGTGTAAAAGCACTAGAAAAATATATATTTCACAAGCTATTCCAAATTTCCTAAGAAAGTGTGCTTTGTTTAAGGTGTTCAAACTTTCTACAACCATATAAGTATTTTTTGAACCATTTAAATTATATTTTTCATGGATAACACTAAAACCTTCCCTAAAATGACCATAAAGAAGTTATTTTTTGCATCACTATGTTTGCCCCGTTGAAATATGTAACTTTGCCCTGAAAGTATTTTTGTATATCTATAATCACTGGATTTAATTATGTTCATAACAATAAAAACATGCATAACATTTTCTTCTTCGATACTACATTAATCAGTGTGAGAAAATATATAGAAAAATTTCATAAAAATATTGCAATAATTACTAATTAAATGTAGTAAAATCCCTGCTTCATAATATACTGGTATAGTCATATTTATAAAAAAATATCTTAATGAAAAAAAAATTTGAACTATCAAACATTAACTACAAACATCATTTATTATATTATTATTAATTGGTCAATACAAATGAAAACATCATTATAAAATTAAAAAAACAGAGAAGTAATTAAAATATAAGTTAAGTGAAAAGATAAGGCGATGATATTATGAATCATATTTCATAAAATTAAATATTTAATCATTGTTGAGATATATTTGAGCAGGAAATGGTATTATTACTAGAATAAGGTCTTCAATATTATGTGTGTAACGTAATTAATAAATCATTATTATTTATTAATGTTTTTATGCTTGTTAACGCTATCACTATTTATTGTCCTTTGACAATTAATAAACATTAATTTTTTAAAGATGCGATAACGTGATGGCGTAATACTGGCATTCTACACGATAAAAACGAGTCCGATTCCTCGATATTTGTATTTTCATTTTATCAATTCAAATTAATTAGTCTTACATGAGAAAACGCACGTTAATTTGTACGTAAAATAATTTTATTTATTACGTAAAAAGAAAGGCACGTATCATTATATACACACATAAAATTCCAAACTTTTCAGTAATGAACAAATTTTCGAAAATGTAATGAATATTATAAATACGGATGAAATAATTGCAGATGTAAATTTCATTATTAATAATGAATATGATAACAAAAAAATAAAAATAATAAAATTAGTATTTCAACTTTGATTTAAAATAAAAACATGCAGTTTAAAGTTCGAAATTTGTAAGGGGAAAAGACGATCTATTATGGTGGGAAAAATAAATTATTAAAGGGGGGATCAAATTCGAGAAAAATAAAGCCATTCGTGAGTGGACATACGCTTTCACAAATAAATTAAATAAAGAAAAAAGAAAGAAAGTCGAAATGATACTTACAAATTTGTCCCATAGTTTATATAACAACCCTGTTGTAGTTGTTAAATATAATCAACAACCTTATTTTGTATTATTTATGTTCAGTATGGAAAAGTTATCAAACATAATAACAAGTCATTTTTAACAGTGCATATAAATAGATAATATATTGATCATGTGTACATTAAATATATTTTCATTTATTTTAACTTTTGCACGTTTGTGCATACCATTCTTTACTTCTGAGACAAATGGTGTTCACACAATGAGGACAACGCGTTAAAAACTTCGGGCTTACCGATTGCTTCGATTTAAGATGAGAATTAACTATATCCGCCAAAGCATCAATAAATATGGGATGATCGTTTGGCGCAGCAGCTCGTTTTATTCTTTCAATGCCAAGCTATAAATGAAAAAAAGACGATTTTAACCCATAACTTTATCAAAATTGTAAGTAATGAATGCTTACTTCTTCGGCTAAATCTTTGCAGTACTCGATATCCATCTCGTGGAGAGTTTCAATATGTTCATTAACAAACGCTACCGGCACTAATATAAAATTCTTTTTTCCTTGCTTAACATATGCTTTCAAAGCATCATCGGTAAAAGGCGCCAACCACGGCAATGGACCAACCTAAATGTACATTACAAAATTAATATACTAATATGATAAAATCAAAATAACATAAATAATATAAAGAATAACAAAGATAGATAACGAAACAATTGAGCAATTCTTTTGGTAATTTTTTTAACTGAATGAAAAGAGGAAATATATTCAAACATTTTTTCTTTTAAATGTTTTAAACCTTTTTAAATATTATTTTTATTCATTTTTTTTAAACATAAACTTTGTTAAAGAAAACAGTAAACTAGATAAGTGTTTACAAAAGAGATGGATTAGAATAGTCTGGTTCTATTTATAAAATCATAAATACATAATCACAAAATTCTACTAGTTCTTTCGTTATGTTAAAACTAAATGCAAATACTTTCTTCATTCATATTTTCCTTTATCAAATTTACGTAAGACAGTAACGTAGAATTAAAACCACGAGCATAAATAAATAATTCATTATGTTGTACTCGTTACAGTAATCACGGAAATTAATTGGTATAACAAGTGTGCATATCCACATACTTATCTTTTCATTAGAAATACTAAAATCTGTATTTTTAAAACAACATGTTAATGCAATGAAGAAAAATTTCTGTACCTTTGACTGCCATACTAAATTGTATGGATTACAGTAATTTAATTCTTGCATTACTAATGCAACCGTTGCCCCAACTTCAGATGGATAAGAATCTCCTCTATTCACTGCCTAAACATACAACGATACAGAAAACAATTTGTTAACAGTTGGTAGTAAATTTTTCTTAAAACGTCGATTTATGCATAATAAGAAAACATAGAAACCTTTAGAGGAAGTGAATGAGCTGAAAATAAAATTATAACATCGTCTTTTACATTATCAGGAAATTTAACTAATTCATCCTTAATTCTTTCAGCAATTGCCTTTATGAATAATGGATGCGTTGCCCATCTATCTATTACGCTCCATTTCATATTAGTAGGTAGCTGCCTGCAAATGACGAAGTGTAAACATAAGACATTTTATTGGACAAACATTAAAATTTTATTCTTTACTTAATATATTTAAAATTAACGGCGATGAGTGTTTTTTATCTATTACGCAAGAATTCTTAAATAATTAAAAAATACAGCGAGCAATTCTTCTGGCAGAAAAAATATTCGATGTTTCGATCCACGATGAAGGTCTTTTTTAAAAACTATTAAAATATTGTGCCTCCTTGTCGATTTACAAAAAAAGGAATTTTTGTCATAAAATGTTAGTTTAGATTCTTATAAATAATATACAAAAAGTTTGACTAAAAAATTCGTAGTAATGAAAGTAATAAAAGAATGTGTAAACCGGATGAGTTTGTTACAGGACTAGTCTAGTTTTTCATCTAAAAAATTTTTGCGCGACATTTTTGCGTTTTTACTGATATAATATTCAGTATTTCAAAAGCTTCACATCATTGGATTAGCTACAGTTTCCGTGAAAATTTCGTCAGTTTTACAATCCATAAGCATAGATAAAAAAAAAAGTCAAGATAAAACCTAAGGAAAGAGTCCCACGCTAAAAACAATGAAACCAACCACTTAGTCATTTCATAATAAAAAAACATGTAGGAAGTGTTGGCGCATCTGCAAGGAAATTGCACGACAATCTGTGCAATACGATCGTTGATCTAAAGCAGCCATATTCAACCGTTTCTTTAAAGATAAAAATTTTTACTTGTAATATAGTACACCATACTTAATAATATAACATTGTAAAAATAAAACTCAACATCTAAATGCATCGAAGCATTTATTTAAAAATTAGTGTAATTTTCGATGTCGAGACAAACTTTTTACTGTTTCAGATGCATCAGGTTTATAATTGCTACGTGCTACTTTAAATAAGCCATCAAGGTGAAGATCATTAAGCCGATTTCTACATATATATTCCACGCATATTTCATTTTAGAATAGGATGATTGACACTTTTGTACTTTTTAGGGATTAACTTAAAAAATTCAGCGTATTTTTTTCCTTCTCTCTTTTCCTTAAAAATAGCTCCCAAATTTGTATCGTTTTTGAATTCAATAAAATCGAATAGCTTTTTATAATGGATGTTTGTAAGTACCAAGGATTTTTTACAAATAACAGACAATTCTTAATTCATCGTGAATCCTGAATGCATAAATAAAGATTTAAAAATAAAATCCCCAATAAATTTTTAGTAGACTGAAATCGGATATCAGATTTCAGACTTATCGGATATACCTAACATAGAAAACTACATAATGCATAAACTTAATAGCTAACAATTTCTCAAATTATTACGTAAATAAATTCTAGAGTATGTTAATACTTACAAACATTTTATGTTTTGACAATTTATTTTAATCGATATTTCCATTGCACATTGATCGAATTATTAATCGCTTTCTAATAAAAAATAATTTCTTTTTAGGGTATTTTGACATCCTAGCTACATTTATTTGATGTGTAATTACTATTGTGCTTTATTATTTTGTATAACCAATTACATAAAATAAAGACAATTATACAAGGATCTCGTTTTTTTTATTTTTTAATAGTACAATACCATTTAAAATTTAAAATGTGCTTTAAATCGTAAAAAAAAAAATTAATTCGTGAAATCTATATTATAACTATACATAAAACGTATGGGATACTATCCTGCCCGAGTATTATTGCAAGTCATTGCATTTTAAGAATTAATAAGAAAAAAGATTCCATTTTTTGAAATTTTAAAGAAGGCACTGTGACAGAAGTTAGCTACTAGTAGTCATTGAAATAAAACTTCGGAAATTTCTACTTTTGTCATTTTCGACGCTGAATTAAACAATGAAAAAATTGTTTTTGCCATTTCTAAAATAATAATCGAATCGCAAAAATCATACCGTTATTTGTTAATATCCTTTAGAACGTATGTAAACGAAATTTCCGACGAAAAGCTTCATATTTGAATGAGTTATTAAGAAAAAACGGATATTCGATATTTTCAAGATGCTCATAATTAGCACACAATACACGTAATTAAAAAAAAATTCAGACACAAAATATTCTTTTTTTAAATTTAATGGAGAACATAAATACATATCTATGTAGAAGGGCATGTATCAACAAATTTAATGAAACAGTATAAATATGTTCAGAATAACTACCTTTTTTTATAATACTTATATATTGCATTAAAGCTAGATCCCGTTGTAGCACAACTATATTGTGGATATTGAGAAAATATTACTGTTTGTTGAACACCATCTCTAAACAAAAAGCAGTCTTTGTTTATAATTATTATTTAATTATTATTTATGATTTTGAGACATTATTATTCATAGATCAATCAATATCCTTACTCCTCTAACTGTTGAAGCGTATCTTCAGTAAGAGGATCAACATATCGAAAAGCTACATAGTACTTATGAGGTGCAGTTTCTGGTGAAACCTTATCCAACTTTTGGCACAATAGTTCACCCTGTATTTTTGTCCACTTTAAAATAGGTGACCCTCCACCAATTTCTGAATATTTCTTTTGTACATCTGGTGTACGACGCTTTGCTATCCAAGGACCTAACTGACTGTAATGCACATTATAATATACAAACCTCTTTAAAATAACAATTATGGAGGTAAAAAACTAATTTGTGCAAATAAACCTTTGAACTGGTAGTTGTATCATTTCACGATCAGTCATTATACGTAATAAATACTCATGCACCTGTTCAATATTAGAGGGTCCACCCATATTAAGCATTAAAATACCTGTTTTTGGCTTAAGGCTATTTGATTGACTTTTAGTTGTCTCTATAGAAATGTGACGACAAGACAAAATGGAAGATTTTCCATATTGTTTTCCTAAATAATAATATGAAAAAATATATTCGATTATGCACATTAAGAATAATAAATACAATAAAAAAATACTGTATAATGGTAAACACAGACAAACATTCAGTAAATAAGAATAAATATTGTATAATATAATCTTAAGTTTATTATTTAACTACAAAACGTATTCTTTAGTCATTTTTATAAATTTTATAATTTAAAAATCATTCATATAGGTAGCATAAATGTAGTATATATAAATTTTAATCTTTACTTACCGAATTGCAGTAATGTTGATAATTTACTTGCCATGTTTAATAAAATAAACTCAAACTGAACACTTTAGCACACAACAAATATAATGAATACTTGATTACGAATGCGGCAAAGTTGTAGATTATGCACTATCACGATAATGACAAGTCTGACGTTACTTACCACAGTTTATAGGTTAGGTTTCAAAGTAAGGTTATATTTTGTGGTTACAGAAGTTTTGCATAATACGATTACACGACTTGGGTTTATATAGTAATTTTCTAATACATAGTGCTCTTAATTAATTCTAGTAGAATTATATCATTAAACAAATATTAATACATTTGACAGATACTATAAACAATCATTTGCCGCTAAATTAAAATACAATCATGACAGATCAAAATGATCAAGAATTGAGTTCATCAGATTTAGGTACTCTTGATTAGTAAGTAGTACGTTCCGTGTATCTAAATACGAAACACTTAATTAACATTATTTACACGTCACAAATATTTCTTACAGTTGGGAAAGAGTATACTCGGAAGAACTTAATAATTTTAAGGATCATGGAGACGTAGGGGAGATATGGTTTGGTAGAAATAATTCACTAAAAGTTATACGGTAGGTCATTTAAATAATCTATAAAAACTATAATAAAACACGAATACAAATAATACGAAGTAAATTTTCACATTAAATGGTATAACATTTTAATCTAAAACTAGTGGCGCTATCTTTTGCTTACTGTGAACATATAAATTTTGTCGCCATTACAAAATGTCTAAATTTTGGAATTAAAAAATAAACATTCTTGCTTTTGTATATAATATTAGTAAACGTAATATTTTTGTAATTTTATGTAAAACATTATGAAGTTTATAAAATTGTAGTTTTAAAGTAATTTGTTTTCAAATTAGTTATTATGAAATTGTTTAAAAATTGCGTTAATACATTTTAAGAGAGTCTATTTAGTTTTTAGTACTGATTATAATATTTCAGTTGGATTACCACACATCTTAAACTTAATAAGAAAGATGACAAAATAATTGATATAGGGTGTGGAAATGGAATGACATTAGTAGAATTATCAAAGGATTTTACAAAATTGATGGGTATAGATTACTCTGAAAAGGCAATTGACTTAACTCGGGAGATATTAAAGAAAAACAACCTATTGCATATTGATTTGAAAGTTTATAATATAGTGGATTCTGAAGAATGCGATTTACTAAGGGATTTTAAAGTAGCACACGATAAAGGAACATATGATGCTATCAGTTTGCATCCTCAAGATCCAGCAACAAAAAGGCAGAAGTACATAGAAAATGTGTATAAAATTCTCTTGCCTGATGGTTATTTAGTTTTAACATCATGTAATTGGACCAAAGAGGAATTAACAAACCATTTTCAAAATTGTATGTTATTTTATTGTTTCTTTTTTTTAGCAATAAAGAACATTTTTAAATCCTTTGTAGTCTCTTATATAAAAACTGAATTTAATTCAGAACCATATATGCAATAACATTTATTCTCTTTTCAAGTTGAACATAATTTCCAAATTTCAAACATACTAAGGACATTGTGTATTCAGTACTAAATATTTAAAATGCTTGATATTGATATAAAAATAATATGTTGGACTACAAAGGACTATTAATATGTTACTCATTACTTTACAGTATATTAGGATTATATTCAAGGTGGACAAAGATATTGATCCACCTTGAATATCTCTGTTATTTCTAAAGATATAGAGAAATATTTTATATAAAAATTGTATGATATGGAGAGGTTCATAATATGCAAGTAACAATTTTTATATACGTGGAGGGATTTCGGAGATCTTTTCTTAATAAAATAGCATGTGTTTAGACAATTTCAATGACCCCTAGTACAAGGCCATTCGGTAACAGGTAACAAAATGCCAAGTGACTTACGTTATTTGTTAAAAACAACTTTCATATGGGGTTCAAACATTTTAAAATTATTAAGTTCCATGTTAAAAGTCATTTTATTAAATGTTCAAAATGGTGTCCGCGTACACTGCCGCTCATAAGTATTAGGACACTTGGCCGAGAAGTTCATCAATTTTCGAACTATTATAATTTCACGGAAAGAAATCGTACAATAATCATTCTGGGGTCATTTTAAAAGTTGAACTCTCTATTTTCACATCTGTAAGTGATATTTCCTCGACGATCCATTTACACTAGAAAACGAGTGAAAAAATAAAGATCGTTTCACTCTAAAAAATATATCGTATTTAGAGAGCCACCAAAAATTTAAAAATTTTTTCATGCAACTAAACCACCATGAATTCGAATATTAAAGCCTCATCTTTACAATAACCCCTTTGAAAGTTCATATACGATTTTTTTCGTTGTTTTGTTGCACTTTGAATCAGGTGTGTGTCTTCAGCATTGTATTCTAGTATTTCTGTAAAAAGTAATGTTATTAAATTCTTGTTAATAAGTTTATTAATTACTGATAATATTGCCGATATCCACTGCCCGTTCTCTTGAATTGTGTCGAACGTGTCGACAATTGGTATAATAATGTTGCACAGTATTAATAAACTATATAATGTTTCAGATTTTAATGTCATGAACGTGCTTCCCCCCTCCGATACATTCCAGTTCGGTGGACAAATCGGAAACACTGTAACACAATTAATCCTTCAAAAGAAATAATGAATAAAGAAATTTTTAATATACTATGTATGCAAAGTTTTTTATTTAACCACCTTGTACAATGTGTTCTGGGATGAGTGGTATACGTGGATAGAGTTTAATTCTACGTATAAAAATAAATCAAAAGATTCGTTTTATACATACGTGTTTGTTTAACTTTCGACTCAATGGATTTCACTATGTACTAATATATTGTATATTATTAATTATATTTATCGATCTATTATGTCTAATAAACAAGAATTTTTTAAATTGATAACATTGAACACAAAGTCTTATTTAGGATTTGGAGAACATGTACAAAGTTAAAACACAGAAACAGGTCATCATTTTTATCATATGATAAGAAAAATCTATATTCTGTCAGGATTTATTTTATCTTTCGTATTGCCAGATTATTAACGGGTTTCGTAAATCTAGTGTCCTTCTATACGTAATTACTGTATCTGACCATCGCAAAAACTTTGTTAATATCGATAGTTCAAACCGATAATAAAAAACTGATGGTAAATAGTCAAAGCATACCGTTATTAATGTTTATAAAGGTAAGATTTGTTATGTGGAAACAGAGTTAAGTGCGCATACACTGTGCTCAATTGCACCACCCGTTCCAGGACACTCTGTATAATTGGTTCCCTGTAACTGACATAATAAGTTGCAAGTACCATAACTTTACTGGTATTTAAAACACAGCAGTCAACTATGAAGAAGAAATTCTTGTTAAAACGAAATATCTTTTTGTGCCGGTAACAAGTTTGTATAATGGAGATAAATAATACGCCTTACTATTGTACTGTTATCGAGTTATAAATGTTACAAAATACATTATAGTTAAAATAAGCACTGCTGTTAAGTTAGTGTGCCGATAGATTTTATATCAGTGTATATTATTCTTATTTAAATATTATATATTTCGTTTTATACAGTCATATTGATAATTAAGTCACGTTGGCATATAAGAATGTTGCATGTATGTTAATTGTTGCATGCACGTATAATTACATTCGAATTGTTAGACTAAAATGTGCAGTATACATAATGTGTAATTAAAAATAAAATGTTGTAGAACATCAAAGTGTTTATACGTACATATTTCCAGTCGAACAGTTTAATAATTCACTATATTTCATCTATATTGTTACTTACTTGCATTGGAAAAGAAATGCAAAATTTTGTAAAATATTAAGTAATAAAAGTAAAACAGTTCGATACTCACAATAAATTTTTCTACTTGTATTTTATATAAACTAATGCACATGTAATCGTGGTAGACGAATTTCATTGAGATCCACTGGATTAAGAAAAGTATCTGTTGTTTTTTACTATTCTGCGTTCGATCAATAAACGAAACTTTTTTTTTTATACGTTGAATGAAACTTTTGTATAATCTTACGAAATTATACTATGTTTTGATAATGTAAGTTTACGATACAATTTATCGAAGTCTTCTTTGAAAGTAAATTATAGTGATTCAAGTGTACTCTGAAAATGTTATCACTTTTCAAATTAAAAAATAAATATATGTGGATACATAAATATCTACAAGTTCGCATACGTTAACATGTATGCATAGTATAGTTCTATGAAGAGACAACAAAATTTTATAATTATTCTTTTAAAATTAATGCAGAACTAAAAGTTGTATTTATATTTTGTTCAAGATCCGATTATATTAGTATAGTGTACTACATATATATATTATATAATTACATATCATCTGTATTAAAATGCACAAAAAACGGTTTATGTTATCTTATTATGATATTTAAAGAGGAAATTGTTCACGGATAAAATATTCATTAATAATACAAATATTATGGTAATATTTTCAGTAGATTACGTTCTTATTTTACCGTACAATAGATGATATCACTGTACAATAAAATTTAATTCTTAACTGCCTAGAGTGACATATATTATATAATTCTCAAAGTTTTGCTACTTTATGATAGAGCATGTAATAAATTGTAATACTATAATCCATGAATTTGGTTTCTAAATTGTAAATATTCTGAATTACGAGTATATTAATAAATTGAAATTCTCTTGATTAAGGAATAAATTGATAATTCAATTTTATAATTAACACCAAAACAAAATTGTTAGGCAATTAAAAATTGAAGCACATAATACTTTAGAATTATTATATAATATAATATATAATATTATATAAATTAGTTTATTTGTATGTTGATTATTTGTATGTATGTATGTTTGTACACGATAAATTCGAGAACCACTAAACCGATTTATATAAAATTTTCATTACTAAATAGTTTATTTTTCCAGTTTGTAATAAACGAAAATGCAAACTAAGTTTGTATTCTTCCTCAGTTCACCATTTCTAAAACAATGTATGGAGAGTTAAAAGGACACATAATTTTCAACAAAAATAAATCAGTTTCTAAAATTAATAGTTTATCTATAATAATATTTCTAAAATTTTTAATTTTCAGGTATTAATTTGCTTCACACGAAATAGTTGTAGTTATACAAAAGAGATCCTGAAAATACTTTTGTGATAGTTTCATTAAAATCGATGGAGTAGTTTTCGAAATAATAAGATGTAAAGTTCTATAATCAAAGCTACTATAATCTCCTCTATTTCGATAGGCTGTCTTTATTAGACGCTTTGTTGGCGCTTTTTTTTAAACAAATGAAAATTCACATGAATTTTTTCACGTAACATTTGATTATTGAGAGAGAAATATGTATTTTATGGAATATACTTAGAAAGATATATTGTATATAATAAAATATTTTAGTTATAAATAATTTTATACCTTCAAAGTATGTTTTCTAAGTATGATAATAATATAAGTATATTTTCTAATAAAGTTATAGTAGTGTTTCGATGAAACGTAGAAATTAAAAATTTTTATATTTCCTATTGCATCTTTATGGGTAATAATCTGGTGGTTGTGCTAATGAAAATGACTTTAAACACGGCCATATTGGGGGTACTTTTACTTACACATCATTCACATAACATACAAGTAAAACTAACTCTAATTCTGCCGTGTTTTATCTCATTTTCATTAAGAACTCGTCAATTCATTATTAATACTTTCATAGTGATACAATGACTGTAACAGCTCAACTAGCTGAATTTTAAAATCTACGTTTTATCGAAGCGTTACTGTATATAGTTAGTTTCAATGAATAAGCATAATTTCATATTGTTATTAGAGCTATATGCCGTATGTTAGACTTAAAAGTAATAATTTTTTATAAACGTGGTCAAATTAATACGATTACTGGTGAAACTTTAGGATCCTGAAATAAAGTAATTTCAGTACAGTCGTTTTCATGACCATAATCTCCGTTTGAAATAGTAAATAACGAAGTTTTTACATGAAAAGGATGTAAACGTATCTCCGTGGTCTATAAGCAGTCCTGTGACATTCATGTCACAGAAAATTTATAAACGATTATTAAACTACAATAACAAAAATTACTACCAGCACAAAGAACTAAGAATAGAAGCATAAAAGTCCACAACGAATAAGAAGTAATTAAGAAAAGTTTAAGCACATGTGTACACAATCTAATCTCCATTATTATAACGTATGTTTATAAAATATATTATTTTATCGACAAGATGTGATTTTATTTGCAATCGTTTAATTTAACCACGACTGTACGTAATACGATATCGTAGTTTTAGTTGATTCAAATTTTAAAAGAACCAGCATATACATATAATATCCAAATGAATAAGATTCTGTAATATTTTTGTTATTAGTATTTTGACATTTTATAGCGAATATAAGGAACTGACGTTTCCTTTTATAAGATTTAAAATAAGTAATAGAATCGTAACATGAAACGTAAAGATGGATGCACTACCTGTGGAAAAAAAACATACAATATTTATTATTAGAAAGATCATGCAATTCTAATCATCTTCAAACGTATTAAATGAAAATTAATTATTAATGAACACGAATAAAATTAAAAATGATTTGAAAATTTATCGAGCAGCCGTCCAGTTGAATACCACACTGGTCTGACCATCTATTACTGTTTCTACTTATACTGATATCCGAGATTTAGCTATGAATATTCAAAGTCGATTTTCTTGGAAACGAAGTCACAAATGAAAACATTTTATTTTTTTATTATCTCGGTTGTATCGTCGATACTGGGATAATCGGTGTAAGAGAAAAAAATTGTTTTTCGTTTTAGAACTTATATAACGTACCACTGCAAACCAAAAGACTCTCTTCGTAAAATCCTTCTTGACAGTAACAACGTTTTTCGGGCATAGTGCTGTTCCTTTGTATGCAATGTGCACCCTCGATACATTCCGAATCTTCTTTACATATAGTACGTAATGCTAAAGATAAAATGCATAAATTAATCGCTTATAGAATAATTTAAACATTTTTAACATTATTGCCAGTTTAGAATGAATGTAACGTTTGATTGTCCTAACTAATGGAACGTATCAAAATGTTTTCCAATAATTAAACAAACAAGAGTTTAATATTTTTTTTTTATAGTAAATATAATGTAGGAAGAAAGAATTATCGGTCTTGAAAGGAATTGCAGAAAATATGGGAGTAATTTTGGTTATTGTTTGGACATTTTTTACTCGAAGTATCTATTTATATTAGACTTTTTCAGAACTTAGTTGACTATTATGCTAAGGAGATATTAAAATGTTTGAGATGAGATTTAATTAATAATTCAAAAACGGCCATTTCATTTGCACTAACCTAATAATGAAATTAATTTACCCTTGTAAATTATGGTAAATTTCTTATTTTAATTGCTTGTTTTTATTTCTCCCCTTCTATCAAGCGGCATTCATGCTACGAATCACTTTTTTCAAATTTAAATTCTATCAGTACTAGCACAAAACACAAAACAACAAATTTAGGGCGATCTATAAAATATGATTCTTCATTACGTGATATGAAAATTTAGATTTGTGAAATTTTACTGCATTTTAACTAAAAGCTATAGAAAGAAAATGTTACATTCAAGTCATAACGTAGTAAAGGCTCATTGCTTTTTCATAGTCCCATTAGAATTTACGAATTATACAATAATAAATGTTTAAACATGAATTGTGTAAGTTTTTTAAATTTCGTATATCGAATTTGTACACATTTTTGGAAAAAAGTACCGTTTTGACGTAAACGTCGTGGTATTGTTATCTTATTCTACATACCGAATATTATATGTTTACTAATCGTAAATAAATTTATACTCTTTTTTACTGTGTCAAATATGCCTAATTTCAACAGAAGGGTCTGTTCGTTTTAATTTCACGTTAACACGCAATTTCACAGAAATGTGCTCCTGACATGACTTGGCGATCAATCAATTCTCAATTTTTACAAGAATGTGTAATTTTGCTTGGAGTTATCTACGTTTTTACATTCGTAATCAGATACACGTTGTTTACGATAATTTAGTAATCAAACTAAATTGTAACATTCCCAAATCGTTTTTGCGAAGTTATCTCTGATTTGTTATTATTTTCTGCGACCATCACGTGGAAATTTTCAATTAAAATTTTCAGTCGATGCTTTATTTCTATTTCCGAGCATCAACTTATACCGCTTCGAACAAGTTACGGATCTAGGCCTATTGATTGTTTTAAGCGCTGAGCCAATTGTATATTTCTATGTATAAGAATTAGTAAGAGAGTCACAAATTAATTATTTAGATTAGTAAAAATATAATTGATACAATAGAGCAGGAAAAGTAGTTAGATAAAGAATTAACTATTAAATATGTCATAAAAAATTTGGGAATAAAGGAGAATATTTATTCTGTAAAACAAAAACTAGAGTTTCGTAAGATTGCTAATAAATTGTTCGCATCAAGAATTTTAACGAAAGTCATCGTTGATGCTATTTATTCCTTAAACTACAGAGTTTATTTCGTCAAATGTCGAGTCGGTATACTACAGAAAACAAGGAAAGTGTGTGTTAAGGCCGCAATGATATTCTTAAAGCTTTCCAATTTGCATAGATAACCATAGACCAAGTACTAACACCGTCATACGTTCACATATTGCAAGGAAACACGTGAGTATATGCAAATGATAGTAGTTGCTTGTGCGGCAAGGAATTCAATTTCTTTTTAAAAAAGTTTTCCTCGTCGTTAGTTCCCCTTTAAAACCTAACTGAAACGTGTTACGAATTTACATGGCATCCAACGTTATACTGTTAAATGATATTTCTCATATTTAAACAAACTTTAATTCTATAGTATTAATACAAACCAAATTATAAAAGGCACGAGAGTATAATAAATTTTTCCTAAAAATTCGATTCTTCTTCGAACAAATTTTTTAACGACGAGCTGTAGAAACGTCGTTCGAATGCAAATGATTTATTTTTAATCGATTAATTACCTTTGAATTTGTTGGTACATGCGCCGTTAAGAGGTGCGCTATAATCGCCACACAAACAGCGTGTCCTTCCATCTCGAGAATCTGCCATACATGTTGTATTTTGTATACCGGCGCAATCGGACTCTAATTTGCATTCGCGAGCTTTTCCAACTGTAATTATAAGTATCCGTACGTGAACAATATTTTCAAATAATTATTCGATGCATTTACACGGATATTTGAAGATGCTATTTTCCAATAATATTTTTTATATCAATATGTTTAAAAATTGAATTAAATAAACGACACACTTTGAGTCTGATTTTGGAAGGAATATTTTCCTAGTAGACAGGATGTCCAAAAAGGTTGAAACAAAATTTACACTACGTATTACTGAGGGCGTATAGATGAAAAAAGTTCATATAATGTAATCAAAAAATGTATTTCTTTTTATTCGTTGTACAGAATTGCATAAATATTATCAATTCTCAATAATATTATCGTTTACATATCCTGATCTACGGTCACAAGATCGCAAAACGCAAAAGAGTTGGTTTGTTAAAATACGATAGAAACAGAAGATCAACTTTTGGAATGTATTCAAAATGCATTTACAACTTATTTCCAGTACAGATGAAATATTTGAAAGAATTCGACAATCACTAATTGCAGAGGGAGGAATTTTCAAACATTTCTTATAAAAGCTTATATCTTTTCAATAAAGCATTTTCAGGCATAAGTTTATACGAACTGGTTTTATCTAATTTGACAGTAACACTTTGGTTTCAACTATTTTGGACATCCTGTGTAATGAAATATTATAGATCAAAAAGAAATAAAACGTATTCGTGTTATTTCGAAGAGATTTAAATATGATTCTCGGAATTGTTCGATATAGGGTAAAGATTGCAATAATCTAAAACCCTTATCCTAATTAGTGGTTTCGATAAAAATAAATGGAACGAACCTGGCGTAGGCGGCGGTGGTGGATTTTGATTTTGAGACTGTGGGTTCGTTTTACCAAAGGTGGTAAGAGCCCAAGTGGACGATGGTGATACGAAAAATAATAATAAAAGGAACGACGCAAATATGTGGTAGCTTCTACCCTTTTTCATTTCTTCCGAGTTTACTTGTTGCACTGTCTTTTGAAAGGATTGCCACTCAAACTGTTCACAAACACTGGATTAAGAAGCGATAGAGCTCGAAACAGAGCCGAAGTTTGAAACAGAAGACACTTTTTCGTAATTCGATGAAATTCCAACCCCCCGATGGCCTTTCGTCGCAGAGAATTTAAAGTTCACAGGATCTCCTCAAACTGTTTTTACATGCACTGACGAACGAATTACCATCGATCTTGTGGTTAGAATTATCAAATATCCGAGGAAAGGTTGGGGGCCAATTTTGTCGCACTTTTAAACAACTTGCTTCCCAAATGGTGTACTATTACGCTCTATTCGAGAACTGCGTGTTACAAGGACGTTGGAAGGCCTTTTAAGCCTTTGAAGCACTCCCCTTGCCTCTACCTCGTACCCCATGTGCTGCCACCTCCGTTTGCCTCAGCAGAAAATACCTTATACCAAAACGCAGTTGGTCTACCACACCGCTGAAGAATCGGAGTATGCTTTGGGTTCCTTTAAGTTTCGATCGCAGCTTGTGGTCGAGAGAAATATAGCGGTATTGTGTTGGAACAAAGCATCCCCGGTTAACTTTATCAAGGAACATTCTAACCTTTTGTAATAGACGAAAAAAATACCTATTTTTCATACCAATTAGCTATATCGTTTCAGCTAAATATTTCGTAAATAAATTATCTCGTTTCACTGAAATATTAATTGCGCACAAAAACAGAATATTGAAAAGGCTACTGTTAAAATATTATTCCACAACCCTAACGTCGCATGTCGAATTATAAATTATTATTTGTTAAACTTTAAATTACCAAAGAAGAGAAACCGAAGATTTATAGTATAAAAGATACTGAAACTGTGAATGAACTTTATTTACGTCATTAATTCCTAGATAAAATTTAAACTTTGGAAAAATTTATTCATTCTCAAGTAATGGTATTGATTTGTTCCTTGCAGTAGTACTGACATTTACTTCAATCGTGACTACTTAATAGCGTTGTTACATAAATAAAATGTTATTTTATCATTTAAGTATTATGACAGCTTACTAGTATCGAAAATTCGTACTTTGTGACAACACGTTAAGAACAATTGAGTCTTATTTTCGACGAGAAGAATTAATTTAATTTCCTTTCCATCTTTACTTCTATTTAAAGTTCTCATAATTCCTATTTTAACAAATCCTTCATGAAAATGTAAACAGATCACTCTTTGTTAAAAACAGTTAGAAATAGAGGTAGTATTTCAAGAAAATTTTAAAATATTAAACTAGAAATAGAAATAAAACCAGAAGTTAACAGGAAATTGGAGAATAAAATGCATTAAAATCTCAATTTTACCCATGTAATTTACTTATTGAATTTCGATATATATTATATTTAAATTAATATAAATCAATAACATGGCACACTATTTTGCGAGTTAATAAATTTACTTAGAATTTCGTAACAACCTACACAAAGTTTTATTTTTACATGTACATTGCACAAAAAATATTGAAGGCTTTCATCGAATAGGAAACAAAATTATTTTCTTTTGAAAACTACTAATATTTTCGCGGCAAAGGAATGACGTAACTCCTTCAAAATGCGTGATGCAATTATCTTAACTACTGAACTCGTTTCGTACGAAAACTATACATATAGAGTAGGCGGTTTCTTCAATCGTTACCTGTTACTATGTATGACGAAAAGAATACTTGTGTATATGGGTCAGTTCACGCCAAATCGATCACTTTTTGCACTAGATGTCAAGGATTTTAATAAAATTGAAATATGATGTAGTTTGTGTAAAATTAGAAGTTACGTTACCGTTTTATTGGTGTTATATTTACTTAAATAATATATAATTTCAAACTGTGTCATTTATTTTCGCGATAAATGGCTATAAAAATGTACTTTTACCCTCAAAACTGGTAAGTGCATTCGATTCATCATCTTTTTTATCCTCATCGAGAGAAATCAATCTTTTAGAATATATGTATTTTCAGAAAAAATTATAATTTTCGTTTTGTCAATACTGAGACAAAAGAATAGTTTTAAAATTTTCTTTTTCTAAAAAGAAAAATGTATTCCCAAAGTGAGTATTTAAGAAATAATACGAAGAAAAAAATTACCATTTAATTTGAAAAGATAAAATTGTAGTACTCGGTTAAAAGATTCTAATTTGATTGTCTAATTCATTTGTATTTTAATTAAAATTGCAATGTGTAATTTCCATGTTCACTTGTTTTCAAAATATCTTTGAAAGAACATAAGGTACGCCTAGCAAATAAAAGATTTCCCTTATAGAATCTATTTTTATAAACTGGTTTGATTATTTTCGTCAATATGTTAGGTATTATCCAAATTGTTTCGCAGAATTGTATCGTGGAACATGCAACTTAACAAACAAAAACTATAACAATCATACAACCAACTTTAAGTGCCACGCCTATAGAAAACATTTTTCAAAGTTTATACTATCTACATCATTAAAAACTAATCCAAAGTTGGTGACCAACCTATAATATGCAATTTTGCGGCGTATATCGCTTTGAAAAATGTCATATTGCACCAACAGATCGAATTTCTTATACATTTTTATATTTCTTACGAGCAAAGTCTTTTTATCTTTTCCACAATTATTAAATTTTTACGAACACTGATTTCTTCAACAATAAAAGTATTGATTTCTCAAACTAACGTATAGTCCGTCTAATTGTTTGTTTTTCTCCTCAATCGTATGTAAACTAAATCCATTTGCCCTGCATTTGTCGAGTATACTCCTCGTTCAAAGAAAAAAACTACCATTTAGTGTAAAAATATAAAAGTAAAAGCAATCTCGTTTAATTGTCTATCTTACTTGTATTTTAATTCAAATAATAATGTGCAATGGCTTTGTTTGTTATCGAAATATTTTTACATTACTTTATTTCCACTTTTAAGAGTTGATAAACCATATTTGTATATTATTATTCATGTAACGAATATACATTTATACATTACGTTAAACGAATAATAATCTATTCGTTAGTACAGACTGAAGAGTTATTTGTTATTCGTTATTCTATTTCATTAGAATTGCATTTAATGCTAAGTCGCCTACCCCAGATAGTGAAATAACATTTTATTTGATTTATTTGAATACTGCTGCTGGACTTTTCGTTCCATGATTTTATAATGTGTGGTGAATTAACGAAGATATAAAAATCCTTATAAGTTCATCAATTTTTAATGTCATGAAAATTCCACATAACAAATTAAAAAAAAGTGTCTTATGTTTTTCAAACCAGATCCAAATAATATTTTTTCTATTATTTCCTATCTCACAGTAGACATAAATAAATAGAAAAATAGCTTAATCGTAAAGAATACGAACACGTGTTGTTGGAATAAAATAGTTTTATCAGTGCACCTTTCGAAATCTAAATACGTTCGTGTTTGGTCTAGTTTTCATCAGAAGAATCTCGCGGATCCGACCACAGTATTTTCATAACGATAAAACAATAACTGTAAAAGTTTTATTTTTTTGTGTCGGTAACTTATTAAAAATCATGGCGGCCATGACGGTCGCGTGTCGAAGATAACGCTAAGGCTTGCTCTGAGCTAGTAGTTGTAGCGCGTGACATGCGTTTCTCTATCACGTGAACTATACATGTGAGCCTAACAGCTTGTCGAGTAGCCAAGTACATTAGCAAGGGACTTGGCAAATATTAGAATGTTTAGAATCGACTTCAGGTCACGCAGAAACAAAATATCTTGAATGCTTCGTTAAGGGAGTATTCTGTTGTAAAACGCGAATTTTTAGGTTTCTTTGATAATTTCTTGTCAAAAATCTGTACAATCTTTTTTTCGGAATTTCTCATACGTATTTATTGATATTTATAAAATGTGTACAAATTTTTCGAAAGTAATATACTAATAATTAATCATCTTGCACGTTCTAGAAATTAGTAAAGAAAGCAAAAATGTTGCGTTATGGTTTCCATGATTACAGCCGTTCTACACATTTTAAATGAAAAAAGAAGAAAGACTTTTAAGTAAAATAAGTTTAGTTTTGCCTTCCTTGAGGAAACTATTTACATTCTTCTGATATATCCTGTGTAACATTCATGTATAATTTATAAGGGTATTGTAGCAAGGTACACCTAAAACAATTCACAGTTTGTACGATAGAACGAAATTTACTTTCATAAAAACTGATCACGCTAAATGTGGAAAAAATCACAAGGTCTATCACTGTCTTGAAGGAAGTTGTACACGAAAACTCGTGTTTCGTTTTACACGAGTCACGAAACCTTAACGGTCATACAACTCCCCTATCCATCAGAAAATCAAGCTTCATTTAAAACTGAGGTTACCATCTAAGGTTATTAATCTAATTACAAGCGATTCAATCGACGCAAATTGTACTTCTGAAAATATATTTTAACGGGTTTGATTATTTCCATAAAAAAGCAGCAGTAATAAAAAAAAAAGTCAATAGTAATAGCCCTAAAAGTAACCCACATTTATGATTAAAAAAAAAACTTGTTAGCTTGGATAGAACTTTCGTTAGGAGTATAAGAAGACATCTTTGAATTACAGAAAATAATCTTTCTATTATTTCTTAATTAATATAGAATTTTGTTAACTTCTTTGATATTGCAACAAAAATTAGAAAATGTTAGTATAATATAGTGTTTAAAAAAAAATTACACTTTCTTTTTGGATAAATTAACTTTATTTCGATGAAAAAATATATGATAAAGATATCATTAAGATGAAATTAAAACTTTAGTTTCAGTTCCTGAGGTTATATTATACATGTATAACAAATAAAACGAGCTATGTTTGAAAGTGATCAATCGATTAGTTTCTTAGTTATTCTAAACGTCAATCTAAAAAATGTGATTTCGAGAAATACATATTTAAAGATTTTATTGCAATTTTAAGACACATTCCAAGTGCAAAATTTTAAAAATGACGGTTCAACGTACAAAGTCGAGTTCCAGTAAGAAAATCTAAACATTGTTGATCTAAAAAAGAAGTAATTTCATATCTCTAGCTCATATTTGTTTTATAAGCAATTAAAATTTAAATCTTTGATAAAATTTCATTTCTGAAATATGCTTTTAATTCTTCAACGTATATAAAAATTCAATAAAAAGAAATCAATGTTTCTTAAGTAGAATCAGAAGAGAATGTCCGAAGATGTAACAGAAATATTCCATTTGAGCATAAGTCCACTACGAAGAATAAGTAGCATATTACTGAAATGTTTACCTTGAATGCAAGTAGATTTAAAAAATGGATTGCTTAAAATAGAACGACTATATTCAAAACGTGTGTGAAAAGATTCAGAAATGTATCACGTTATCCTCATCATTTTATAGCGCAAATATGCTAAAGAATGTCCTTTTGCACGCTAAGCTGTTCGAAATATCTACAAGCTCCAATTTGCGAGAAGCTATTGACATATCACGAAGATATCGTAACAGTTGGCACTGTCTCTAGCTTTCGATAGAAAAGAAACTGATCGGGAATGAATCGTGAATATTCACACGACACGTACACGTTTCTCCAAACATGTGTTGTACGATTCTAACATCTACACGAATGTGAGAGTAGATTTTCCTATAATTTATGTACACTTCTAATCGAAACATCACAGTTTAATGTTGCGTGTCTGATAGAATTAGCAATATAAGGTCAGCGTGTAGTTAATTTATCCTTCTGTCTGAATTGCAAGTGATAGAAGTGCAGTCGGAGAAAAAGAAATTTGGTAATCTATATCTACACACACCTACGTATAGGGTGTTGCTTTTAACCAGATACGCTGGAATATCTCGATAATCGTCAAAGATATGAAAAAATTGTTATTGTAACATTTGTTTAGTACGAAGGAAGTGACGTTATGTGGTGTAACTGGTTCTTTGCAAATAGAACGGATATTTCAAGGTTAAATGGAATTTTCTTAGTGGAATACTAAACGTCATTGCATTCCTACATACTGCCACAGAATAGATTTCGCGCATAGCGTCTTAAAACTTATTTATTTTACTAACGTCTTAATCTAAACACATTATATGTAGTCATCACTTGACAATCTTAAAACTTACGTCAGTCTTATAACATTGGCAATGCTTAGAGGACATATTCAAGCTTTGTTTGAACTTTTATTCCAGGTAATCTCGTTTAGCAGAAATTCTACACACCATCTTAAAAAACTAGCTGAGGCGATGTCGTTGAAAATATACAAAAACTTGTATCAATGTGTACTTTTTTTATATTGTTTTGAAATTTGAGTAATTTTTGAACACGTAAAAGTGTCCTAAATCTTTAATAACAACACATTAATATATACTATGCAATGTAATTCGAATTAGAATTCGTGTTACTCGGATATCAAATATTGTGGTCTAACCAACTTAAAATATATCGTGTTTTCACCAACGCAGAATATGTTAACCTTTAGAATTTATAGAAATAGCAGGAAGCCATTAACGAACAAGACTGTTCAACTGCTGTATCGCGATATGTGGACTAAATCGGTACCATAAAAGCTCAGTTAATTATAATTGAGTATCACTTCGCACCCACACCTTTACAAATTATTTCTTCGATTCTTTTATTAGATGGTACAAATGCACTGTGTAGGATTTGTAGGTAAATAAATAATATAATTAGATAACTATACATGGGAAATATAGCACAAATATAGTATCAAAGAAATTATGCAACATCGAATTACGAATGTCATTTAATCAGACTTCTCACAATCGGTCTAACAAATTATGCAAAGTATTTTCCAGTAAAGATAATCAATTTATAGTGGATCATTAAACGTTGTAAAAATTATGTGCGTTACTTGATAAGGATCTCTTTCAAATGTACAGACCTGCTTCACCTTTGTAATCGTCGACTAAACAATTGTAATTACCTATTATCCAGCGTATAGAAACGTTATCACACTAACTCTGGTGCAAATCGTTGCATATTAGCATAAATAAGTTCAAGGTCCATGCGCAGCTGTGCAAATGATGCATTAATTATTCTATGACACGATTTTGTCATACAATGGTAAACTTTACGAGGGTTGTTTGTAATTAAAAATACGCGTAATACATTAAATAAGCACACGGGAGTTAAATGCAATACATGAATGTAAAATTTCGTAAAATGTTTGTTTTCCTAACATCTGCAAAAAATTGTGTATTTTTAAAAATTAAAATTAAATAACACATGTAGAAGAACTTTACTTTCCCTCTTTCATTAATTTACTTTTATCTAATTGTTAGATAGTTTACCTTGATACGTTTTGAGTAATTAGTTCAATAATTTGATAACAATAACAGATTATAAGTACTCAGTGAGTCATGAGCCTAATTATGTAATGTATATGTTATGGACCAAGAGACTGATACATCATTATGTCTAAAACAGTCAGTCAATCTGAGAAATATCAATAAAAAGAACTTCGAAGGAAACAAGAACTCATTTTTTCATTAAGATTTAATTATTTTTATTTAGGAGCAATACATTAATAAGTTCATCAATAATCTTTAGTAAACTTGGAAAATTCAGATTGCTGACGCTGTTGATAAACCAAAATATTATAGTACTTACGGAGGCTTAATTGCATAAAATTCTATATGAACTGTATTATTGAGACTTTGATGACATTTAAAATTACATAATTTCTTTTCCCTGTGGCATTTGCATTTATTAGATTACAACTACATCTTCCAATATTATCAAAAGACTATCATTATAATCACTATGCTCGACCATATGATAACAGTATCCATATTGATCAGCCAATGTAATAAATTATGATAAACTATGTTGTGTCATGATTGTGTCACATTAATAGAACTCTATAGATACTGAAATAGGAATTTTGTAATTTTGCTATGAGACTCGTTTAAAAATACGCGGACTATTGCCATTTCCATGTCACCACCAACGTTATCGGTTGAGATTGGAATACTATGTCAGAGCTCTCAAACGTTTGAAATTAAAATTAAATAATTTTACAAACAATCTAAAAAATATCCGTTGAAATAAAATTAATTAACTGAAAAAAAGTAAGTATTTAATGTTTCATGACATAGGATTGATTGAATTCGATGATATACGAGATATAGCGTTTAAAATAAGTCACCTGAGTAACCTCCCTACTTTTGGCAGTAGAAAAACTGCATTTAACTAAAACCTTTGTTCGAAGAGGTAAACATTATGGTCCACAACTCATTTTTCTTTATGTTATATTTTTTGGGATTTCAAAGTTATCGATATTTTTTGATAAAAATATTTACAGATGTGTTATTTGTAATTAGCTTCATTAAAAATTAATACATTTGTGTTATAATCACATTGCATGCTATTTCAATTATTCGAGTCTTTATTTTTACCTTAACGATAATTTAAATTCTTCTGCATCTATTCACCTTAACTTATCGATAGTATCGATATATCAAATTATCAATAATGTTCCAATATTGTTGACATCTTTATTAAGCCCCCAATATGACGAATCTACAACAACATTGATTTATTCCGAAATGAAATCTAATATTAAAAATTGTCACTACAATTTCGATTTACTAGTTTTATTGACATCAGTGCTTCTAGAATGATAAACAAAGAATAAGTTTATAATCCTCCTGTAATCGCAAAGAAATTGTGTTAATCCGCATAAATACGTAGGTTTTGTTATTTTTTAGCAAAATTGGTATGTGTTATATTTATACATAAACATACGTACGTGTCTGTACTTCCTAGTTGATATTGTACACACTGAACAATCAAACTACCTCTATTATTTGTAACATTTGTTATAATTAATATTTTGCGTTCAGTTAAAATAATAATGTATAAAACAGTTTCTTTTGTTTAACGGCTCAATGAATAATGAACAAACTAAATGATTACGATAACATCTTTTTCTTCGATAATTTGATATTTCTTTCGATAGCAACGCAGGTGTTCATTTTCTATCATCTGATAGATATGAGCCTCTTGATAAAATTGGTAAATGAGTATCGTATTACAAACTTATGCGCTTCGAATAGAGACAGATGTGATGAACATGGTTTACGTTCCAATTACTATACTTTGTTTTGTATTCACCCTGCAGTGTTCCTTGTACGAAGGTAAATATTTAAATATATTTTCATATCGTTTAACGACAAAATGTATTATCTACAATTTTCAAATATATGAAAAAATTGAAACTATAAATTTTAATTCCTTTAAGGCAAGTTGTCATTTACAATACTCAATAGTTTAAACCTATGTACTAGTTAATTACAGTATAAATAGATCTGCTTGTTTCTAGATTTTTCGAAAGTATACTACCGTTACTTAATAACAATATTGATGGTTTGAATTTTAGGATCTGCAGTTAATAGTAAACTATTAGAGGAACATATTACTCCTCAGGAACAATTCATAGATGATTGGAAATGCAATTCTAATTTAGACTGTACCGTGATTAATAGTAATTGTGTCAATAGTACGTGCCAATGTTCTCCAGGCTATGTTTACAATGGAGAAATGACGTCGTGCGTTAAAAGTAAATTGAAAAAAAAAATAAATAATCGAATCTGATTTTGATAAAACGGCTAATGTATGAAATTTATTTTTACAAAATAGTTGCTGATGCTTATGGCGATAAATGCAATGAATCGATACAGTGCTCTAGATATTTATTGAGTGGTGGAACTTGCATAAATAATAAATGTATATGTTCTGAGGGGTACTATTATGCGCATGGAAGATGTATTGCATATACAGGTATTTTATGTACTTGTCGAATTATCGAACTGATATGTTCTTATACAAATTCTCCATAAAGCTTGCTTGTACAGGATTGTATCAAAAATGTCACCACGACTACGACTGTTACGTATTTGCCAATTACGGTTCAACATTTTGCGATAATGGAATCTGTAAATGCAGCCCTGGATTTTATCAACGCGAATATAGAACGTGCCGTCCAGAAGCAAAAGGTACGCATTGTTTAAATTATTTCGTTCTATAAGAACAACATGTTTTAACCCATTCGTTAATTAATTATAATCGTTTTAAATAATGAATTTTAAATGAGTGCCAAATTTTTATTAATACAAAAGAAAACAAATTTAGGTATCGTAAGCTATTATAAACCACAAATTTTAATAATTTTCAAACGTGTGTTCCATTGAAAGTGGAATAAAATAAGAAACAGAACTGTAAATAAACTTATAAGGGAGTCATTGCAAAAAGGAAGCTCCCATTTTTAAACTCATAGTGGTTTTAGTTATGTAAATTATTTTTAAACTTTTAGTTAGAGTGAAAATTTATATTATGATCAAAAAAACAATGTATGAATTATTATTATTATTAATCTTTGTACTTTGATTTGTGTTTTGTGCAGACTTCAACGATGACTGTCTGATAAATAACGACTGTGCATTTAACAACACTGCATACTGTAACGATGATTATAAATGCGCTAAGTTGCCTAATGCTATATCAGAATCCTTAGATGATAATGACGTATCTCAAAGAAGCTATGCAAATAAAATAGGTTTGTAATATTATTTTCTATTACCAACTTCATAGATGACAAGAGATAATAAGATACGATTTTTCCATAGAACTGAGCATAGACAAGGAATGTACAACGAACGAAAATTGCAAAGAATTCGATAATGCGGTATGTGGTCCTTTAGGAAAATGTATTTGCAAACGTGCGTATTTCTTCCATAAAAAAGGAAAATGCGTTCCAGGTAAATCAAATATGTTTACAATTCCTTAATAATTTTTACAATAATTGAAATCTTTATCTTTTTGGTAACAGAAGAGTGTAAAGTGAACTTACATCACTATGATTCTGAACAAGTTGTTCTTGATAAAGAATGAAGTAATATTTTAATTGACTATGAGTGCAACCAGACGATGCCATTAAGATTTGAAAAATAGCGTTAACATAAATTTTCAAACTAGCAAAAAAATGCAAAATAATACAAATATCTTTACAGAACTTGGAGAACCCTGTCTTGCTAATGATATCGCTCATATAAAAAGATCAGAGTGTAAATACGGTAAATGGAATTGTATATTAAACCAAGTTGCTTCTGTCGACAATCGAAGCTGCAGAAAGGGTAAGTGATATGTCGCGAAATTGGCACATAATACTGCATCGTTTAAAAAAAACCAAATCATAAAGAATAATTTCTTGGATACATCATAGCCAACAGAAAGTACAATTTTTCGTGTATGGTTGATGAGCAATGCTATACTTTTGGACCGGATGCAGTCTGTAATAATGCCAGATGTCTCTGCAACGAGAATTCTCAATTCATTGAATCTGAATTATTTTGTTGGGTTAAGAGAAAGATTGGTGACAAATGCCAGCAGTCTAAAGATTGTTATGTTAATGATAAGAGTGCCAAGCCATCCTGCGAAAATAATGTTTGTTCTTGCCCGAATGGAACTCAAGCAAATCCTGAGCTCACAGCTTGCGAGAAACGTGTAATAGGTAAACTTCAAAAATTCGTATATTCTTCGACAAATCTATATTTGTTTATCGGACTAATAATTTTACTATTAAAGGTATTAATTCTACTTGCACTGAAAACAATGATTGTCCAACGAAAAATTCAGAATGCAAATCAAATCGTTGCACCTGCAAGGAAAATTATGTTGCAGTCTCAGTTGATTCGTGCTTGCCAGGTGAGCAATAATCTTGTGCAACTAGAAACAATGTAAAATAATCAACAACGTAGCCGAATAAGTAAATTTTAGATTCAATTTTCTTTGGAAATAAATGAACGGAATGTGCGATAGAATTGTAACATCAAAAGAAAAAACGAGAATCGTAAACATTAGACACAATGTCGATTATTGTTTAAATATTGTAGATTATATTAAGAAATACGTAATTAGTAATTAAGTTTCAGTCTAGCATTTTTGCTATAAATAAAAATGAAATTCTAACTACGCTCTTGAGAATAATAAAATTAAATTCTAAAATAAAATTTGGCGAATATAGATTCGTTTAAAGTAATAGAATATTACTAGAATAGAATAGTTCATATAACGTGAATTTTATTTTACAAATTATACTGCATTGCATATGAATTTTATCAATGAAATAATAGTATTGTGTTTTCAGTTGTGGAATACGGAAAACCTTGTGAAAATGATCTTCAGTGCTCCGCCACAATGTCGAATACAGTTTGTATAGGTGACGACAGTTCGAACTTAAATAAAACTTGCAATTGTGCCGCAAATTGTCACTATAAATTTAGGAAGTGTTATAAAACTAAAGGTCAGTATAAAAAAAACAGATTTCTATGTTTTAACATTCGTATAAACGTATGACCTACAAATTATCAGATTAATTAAGAAATTATTTATATAGAGTGGGGCACTTAAAACTTTCCGTCTGAATAACTAGCTTGTTATTCACTATATAAAAAAACGTGTCAAACAAATCAAGATTTTTTAGTCATTAACTTCTTTTTTATAATGTTATCGTTTAAGAAATGACTAAAAATGTCGCCCATTTTGGAGCATATACACGATGTTCGGCCACCTCTGGAAAAAATTTTAATAGAGGATTCTAGATGGCAAAATAAGACGAAAATCACGAATACCAATTTGTTGATGGAGGCTTCGTAAAAAAGTTATTAACAATTAAATTCAAAAATTTCAAATCGTTCTAAAAAAATTATTTTCGGTTGCGGGGGTCAATTTTAATCATTTTTGGTGAATAAACATACCCCCGAAATCGTACCCACTCTCTAGAAAAAAATTCGAGAATGTGTGAAATTTTTCGACAAAATTAAAAAATTTCAAATCGTTCTGAAAAAATTATTTTCGGTTGTAGGGGTCGATTGCAATCACTTTTGGTCATTACACATACCCCCGAAATCCTACGCATTTTCAAGAAAAAAATTGTTTACCGAAAATATAATTTCTGGCCAGAAATGTTTGCCCGAATTTTCATGCGAATCTTTAAAACGTCATAACTTCTGAACGGATTGGACGATTTTAATGTTTAAAAAAGCAAACGACGCGTATTTTAGTGTAGAATATGTAGAAATTCTAAAAATATTCGAAAAGTAGGTCCTTGACCCTGCAAAATGAAAAAAAACTCCATAAAAATGGTCCAATTTTCAAACAGCCATAACTCCTATAATTGTGAATATATTTCAATGAAACTTTTTTCTGAAGTAGAGCTCATGGGTACCTACAGAAAAGTATTAAACAACTTTTCTGTAGGGCGTCAAACAAAATTACTAAAAATGAAAAAGTAATTTTTAAGAAAAATCGACAGGGGGTAGGTGCTTAAATTTTTCGGTGAAAAAAAAAATTTTTAATTAATTCTAAAAAAATTATTTTCGGTTGCGGGGGTCAATTACAATCATTTTTTGTGAATAGACATACCCCGAAATCTTGCGCATTTTCGAGAAAAAAATTCAGTACGGTCGGAACTTTAAACGTTAATAACTGTTTAACAAAGCCTTTATCAACAAACTGGTATTCTTGATTTTCATCTTATTTTGGACTCTAGAATCCCCCATTAAAATTTTTCCCAGGGCTGGCCGAACACCCTGTATAATCAAGCTCCCTCTACATTACTTTACTTTTGCCCAAAACTTAAGGAACCAATCATTTTCAAAATTGTTTTTTTTGAAATAAAAGTCTCAAATAGAAATTTTTTTTCTATTATATTCAATTTACATCACATTGACACTTTACTTACTTTAATTTACTCGTAATATGTATTGCTTGGACAAAAATTCATGTTAAAAATGTTTGTAAAATATTGAATTATCTTGTTGTCATCGCTGTAAATTAACGAAGTCAACTTAAAGCGCTTATTAGCAAGAATCTGTTATAAGATAATAACTTGCTATTAAAAATCTGTACGTTGGCTTATAAAAATATTGAAATTGATATGCCTCTTCTAGTACTTGGTTCGCGGTGCGACAATCTCGGGGAATGTTATCTGAATTCCGACAATCATCGTGTCGTCTGTAAAAATAACCGTTGCTCCTGTGATTGGGGTTACGTTAAAGCAAATGACACTACGTGCAGAATGGATTCGAATACTCAACGTTACATTAACGGTAAGTAGCCTTGACTCGTGACCGATCGAAAGGTTTCCCCGCGTTTGATTTCCGGCGATGCAAGAGGAAAGAGCGGTCGAAACTTTAACTTGTAGTTTTTTTGAATTGCGCATGAAACTCTTATGCGGCAAGGTAATGTGCTTGCAATTACGTCTTGACCGGTCGCATGCCGTTTCTGAAGTTGCGTTGCAATTTGCCGATTGTAAATGTCGATAAAGCGTATCTGCAAGGCGACATAACCCATCTGAAAGAGACCTTTTCGCAGAAAAGCTGACAAAGATAGCCCAAAAAAATGAAATCTTTGGCTACCTTCCGTATTATCACGAATTTATCGATGCATGTATTCGTTTTAATTCTAAAACGAACCACTATTCGACTGCACACGGTGTTCGGCCACCCCTGGGAAAAATTTTAATGGGAAATTCTAGAGATCAAAATAAGACCAAAATCAAGAATATCAATTCCTTGACTAAGGCTTCATTAAAAAGTTATTAAAAAACTTCAAATCATTCTGAAAAAATTATTTTTGGTTGTGGGGCTCAATTATAATCATTTTTGGTGAATAGACATACTCCCGAAAACCTACCCACTTTCGAGAAAAAAATTCAAGTAGGTATTGAAATTTTTAGACGAAATTAAAAAATTTCACATCATACTAAAAAAATTGTATTTAGTTACAGGGGTCAATTGCAAGCATTTTTGGTCATTACACATACCCTCGAAATCCTACGCACTTACGAGAAAAAAATTCCTTACCGAAAATCTAATATGAGGCCAAAAATGGTTCCTCGAAATTTCATGCAAATCTTTAAAACGTCATAACTCCTGAACGGATTGGACGATTTTAATGTTTAAAAAAGCAAATGACGCGTATTTTAGTGTAGAATATGTAGAAATTCTAAAAATATTCGAACAGTTGGTCCTTGACCCCGTAAAATGAGAAAAACCCCATAAAAATGGTCCAATTTTCAAGCAGCCATAACTCCTGTAATTGTGAATATATTTCAATGAAACTTTTTTCTGAAGTAGAGCTCATGGGTACCTACAAAAAAGTATTAGACAACTTTTCTGTAGGGCATCAAATAAAATTATCGAAAATGAAAAACTAATTTTTAAGAAAAATCGACAGGGGGTAGGTGCTTAAATTTTTCGGCGAAAAAAAAAATTTCAAATCGTTCTAAAAAAAATATTTTTGGCTGTAGAGGTCAATTACAATCATTTTTGGTGCAGAATCATATCCCCGAAATCCTATTCATTTCGTAGAAAAAAATTCGAGAAGTTGAAATTTTTCGACAAAATTAAAAAATTTCAAATCGTTCTGAAAAAATTATTTTCAGTTGCAGAAGTCAATTACAATCATTTTTTGTGAATAGACATACCCTCGAATTCCTAACCATTTTCGAGAAAAAAATTCAGTACGGGTAGAACTTTAAACGTTAATAACTTTTTAACGAAGCCTCCATCAACAAATTAGTATTCTTGATTTTCGTCTTATTTTGGTCTCTAGAATCTCTCATTAAAATTTTTCCCAAGGGTGGCCAAACACCCTGTACGTAAGGTTTTTGGATCGAAAGTCACTCGAATATATGAAATTCTCATTCTTAATTTTAGGGTTTATCTTTCATTGCAAAGAACCAATCTTTTAAAACTGTTTATTTATAACAACTTGTACAGACTTTCTTGCACTATCTGTTACGTATATTGTTTGTGCGTTTTTCAAATTTTAGAAAACTTTTGTTGTCGGTTTTGTTACATGAACAGTATTTACCCCTCTTTTTATGGCTCGCAAAACTTCTCAAACAATTTATGCTGTTCTTCGACCCAAGTTAATCGAACATTTAATTTAATAAAGTAATCGAAAATCAAAAGAAATTATGAGATTTAATTATTTAACAGAGAGTGAAACAATCTTACAAAATTATAACTACAGTACAAATATTATTTTATTTATTTCTTCTTTTTCAGAAGTAAAAGCTTTTCGAAAGTGGTTTAAAATAATATAACCACGAGTTCATAATTAAAAGTGGTTTCATGAATATTAATAATTTTTATTATGAACAAAAAATATTAATATTTCAAATTTAATTAAATACGTTATCTTTTTTCCAGGTAGTACTATCAGAGGCGATTCAGGAAAATTACTGCTAATACTTTCATTGGTGATAAATATTCTTAATATAATTAAAACTTACTGAAACACCATAGGTAGAACAAATGTGTAAGCTACTGTTTGTTTTGGTACAAAAAAATACAATATCATTTAAACTTTATATCAAGCCACACATCTGTAGGCCCACTGCAACACATTCTAAATTATTGTAATCACAAAACTGTAACATAAAAAAGTATATAAAATTTTGTTTTGTAATCTTCTATCTCTTGTGTTTTAATTGGAATATCACGTGAACGAACAACTTGGTGTTTCTACAACAATATTTTTATTTTAATAGAAGATAATAATTATGTAAACAAAACAATAATTTCATAAATTTATTGATTAAAATATTTGTGGAAAACATCCAATGCGTAAGATTTCGATTACTTTTTTCTTTATTAGACAAGACAAAAAAAGTATTTATGTAACTCTCTTTATATAAAATTTACTTTCCCCTAAGATTTATTAACAAATATATGGGGTGGCTCGATAACTTCGACTATCTTGAATATCTCCGTAATTGTAGAGATACGGAAAACTGTCTTATTTCGCGTTCTTTTTCTAATACTCTTCAAGACTAATCTAAACGTACACGTTATAAAAAGAATCGTTATAAAAATTATACGCAATTGTCAAAAATTATTTATTTTACGAGTTACATTGGCCACCATATTGCCACAGACTAGGTATACAAGTAGATCCCACATTTTATTGATTTTCGTGGCCCAATCTGACTGCTATACCGACCTGAAAATTCGAAGGTGATTTTAGCGTCCTCTTCTCATGGATGGTGGTCAGTTGAGAAACTATCCAGCTGCAGTGCGTACGTAAATGCATATGAGTTGACTATGGAAGGGATTGAAATTCATTTCTAAATCTGTTGGTAATGTTGCGAGTGACACGAAAATGGTAATAGAGTTTTGGGACCTCATAAAAATGGTCCGAAAAAGATACATTGGATGAAAGATCTACTCGTATACCTCGTCTATGATAATACTCTAGAATCTTTGATGAATCAATAAGAATCAAAACCAATAAATCAATAAAAATCAAAATATGCAAGGCGGATCGCAGCCAATTTGCTAATATTATTTAGTTTTTAATTAATAATTGCGTTACCCAGCTAAGAGTGATACGATTATTAATTAAACGCTAAATAATATTACCCAGGTCTCAACCACCCTCCATTAATAAAGATCTTTTATGATCAACGATCGTTGGTCGAAGAAGAAACAAACGAATGTGCAACCAACGAAAGATGCACAACCAACGAAGAGAGTTGAAAGAGTTTTCAAAAGAATTTGTCTTCAAATAAAAATAACCTGCCTAGACAGAAGGTCGAAGAAACGAATACGTGATGTACGACCTTGGTTCTCAATAGAAATTCAATCAAGCGTACGACCATTGTTCTCGATCGAAATTCAAAGAAACAGTCTCCTCGAATTAGTCCATATTTTCATTCCTATTGTTTGTAACAATTATTAATTAACATCAGGTAATAGTTAAAATAATGCTGGATAGCAGGTGTTGGATAAATAATTGTTTTTAATACTATTTTGCATAGAATATTCATTTTTCGGTCGAAGAAACGGTTCATTGTTAATTGATTGGCGAAGTCGTCAAGGACGGTTGTCCCCACCCCTTTCACTCTACTGCCTAAGGACTGCCGGCGACGAGCTCTCCCTCTTTCTCCTCTGGGATGGTGGACATGGCGGAACGTCGTAGGGCTGCGCTCCACTTCTACTGACCACTACTGACCACTGGCGAGCTCTGGGAACCAATACTGACCAGTAGTGACCTCTAGTGACCAAGACTGACCACTCGTGAGGACTCGTGGGGACTGTTGACCAGTACTGCTCACTACTGACCACTACTGACCAATGCTAAAATACCGCGTGTAACTATGTGTCAACAAGTAGTAAGTCCATTCCACTTATATGTCCACCTCATTTATATGTATTAGTACAAAATTTGTTTGTTTCTTTTATTCGATTGTACGGTGTCAATTGGATTTTGTCTGTCTATTCATTATTATCGACGTTTCTTTCGTCTTTTTCGACTTTTTCATTATTTTTCAAATCGGTATGATTGGTTTGATATCTATAACATCAAGTGAAATGGTAATGAACTATCGTGTTGGTTCATTTTCATATTTGTTCCTATAATATTTCGTGAACTTTGACGACATTGATGGGAATAAGATTTTCAGTCTTGTGTTATTGCTCGAATTCTCGTAAGATTTCACTGAGATACTTGGTTCAATTGTTTCGTACTTTCTTTTTGACGTTATCTGTGAAATTGTTTCGACGTTTTCACTACATATGTATGGGATTCTGTAGAAAATTAGGAACTTGGTAATACAATTCAAACACTCGTGAAGATATTTTATTTTGCCGGATACAATTCAACACTCGTGCTCGCGTTCTAATTACTCTTTTTCGACTCTCTCATCAGCTGTTTCGCGGTTTATATATTGTTGTGCACGCGCTCGCGGATTATCGCACCTTCATTTTATCTCAGTCACTCACTCGCACTCTCTTTCTCACACTCAGTCTTTCAGTCGTTCACCTATCATTTTTGAACACGCAACGCTCGTCTTGTTTTTCGGACCGTCCCGTAACTGACTTACAAAAACGTGTGTCGCGGGCAAAAACGCGTGAGCACGCAAAACGTTTAACGGATTTTGTGCGAATTCTTCGATCGATCAAATAATTATGTTATTCCTACATATGTGATAATAGAATTTTACCTAATGAGAAATTACTTGTTGCATAAAATGTGTTGAATCGTTATCTAGGTAGATCGTCAGAATTTTTATTTTGTTTGTTGGTTAATTATAATTCTTATTTTGTCGATATTTGTGAATAATTTTATTTGTGATTTATTACCATTTTCACTGTCTCATTATGTGTCTATTTTGTACATTTCTTTAGGTATGAATATTTCTAAATTTCGTAGATTCTCCAACTTATAGATTCTCATCTACTCCACAACATTCTTCGATACATCAGTTCACTAATTGCTTCGTTTCTTTAATATGATACTAATATAGGTATGTGTTTTTGTTTTTGGTCAGATCTATTACAGATCAATTGCAAGGACATCGAGGGAGCACGCCACAACCGCCGAGGGACTTTTAATTCTAAGTCGATTAGATTTAAGCTTCGTCGCGAATCTTAAAATTAACGTCGAAGATTTCTTTATTGTACATATTTCGCGTCTTACCAAGCAATTATTCAATAAGTAGCTTCTCGTTCTCACGTTCCCTCGTTTCTAGCTTCGATCACCGCTGTTTCATCGATTGAAACATGTGATCGGCCGTGTATCTGGTCCGAAAGATCTAATCGCCTTCCCTTGGTAGCTCGATCGAGGGAAAATGGTTCTTCGCTGGAAGGTGTGGAGTTTCCGTATTCTGCGGAAACGCACACCTTCCAGCGGAAGTCGACTCTGTTTCAGGTACTCTCTCTTTGTCAGACAGCCTAAGTCGGGTCCTTCGGGCTCCCGGCGGGTTGCGTTGGAGAAATGGAGACCTCGATTCGGGGTTGCAGTTATCTGTTTTCTTGTTGAGATCGAGTTAGCAAGGGCAGTAGGTTCGATCCTCGGATCCGCTGCACGGTACAGCATCGTGTCGCGTCGCATCGCGTATCCCACGATTTAGCTTCATCCCTCTTTTTAACCACATAATTGCTTGGTACAATTAACATCCAAGGAACTTTGTTTCCTTCAATCGTCCGAATTTTAATTTCAACTTGACTAGACTTGAGCTCTGACGTTAATTTTAAGTCTCTATTGTATGTATCTCCCAATAACGCCAAGTAATTATTTAACAAGTAGCTTCTTTCGACTCGTTATCTCGTTTCTTGCTTCGATCACCATTGTTTCGTCGAACGAAACATGTGATCGACCGTCCAGTTTGTCCGAAAGATCTAGTCGCCTGCCCATGATAGATCGATTTCTAGAAATAGAAATCAATCTACCAAGGGCAATGTCGATTCGATCCGAAGATTTGCTGCACGGTTCAGCATCGCGTCGCGTCATGTCTCCCATAATTTAACTTCACCCCTTTTTAAACAAAATAATTGCTTGGTACAATTAAACTAGACTTAAGCTTCGACGATCATTGTACGCGTCTACGTATGTGTCAAGTAATTGTCCATCAACTAGCTTCTTTCGATTCGTTCTCTCGTTTCTTGCTTCGATTACCGCTGTTTCGTCGAACGAAACATGTGATCGGTCGTCCAGTTGGTCCGAAAGATCTAATCGCCTTCCCTCGGTAGCTCGATCGAGGGAAAATGTTTCTTCGCTGGAAGGTGTGGAGTTTCCGTATTCTGCGGAAACGCACACCTTCCAGCGGAAGTCGTTCTTGTCTCAGGTACTCTCTCTTTGTCAGACAGCCTAAGTCGGGTCCTTCGGGCTCCCGGCGGGTTGCGTTGGAGAAATGGAGACCTCGATTCAGGGGCGCAGTATCCGTTTTCCTACTGAGATCGAGTTAGCAACGGCAGTAGATTCGATCCAAAGATCCGCTGTACGGTTCAGCGTCGCGTCGCGTCACCCACGATTTAGCTTCATCCCTCGTGTAAACCAAATAATTACTTGGCACAACTAAGCTAGAAGATCGAAGGGACTTTGGTTCCTTCTATCTTCTTAGTTTAGTCACTCAGATTGTGAAATTGCGGAAGGGAGATCGATGGAACTTGGATTCCATCAATCTCCCTTTGGGTCTCCACTCGCAGCAACCTCCACGTGGTGAGACCTGGGTAATATTATTTAGCGTTTAATTAATAATCGTATCGCTCTTAGATGGGTAATGCAATTATTAATTAAAAAGTAAATAATATTAGCAAATTGGCTGCGATCCGCCTTGCATAGGTCATCATAAATATAGAGCTTCTTCATTAGGTTAGTTTTGATTCTCAATTGATTCATCAAAGATTCTAGAGTATTATCACAGACGGGGTATACGAGTAGATCTTTCATCCAATGTATCTTTTTCGGACCATTTTTATGAGGTCCCGAAACTCCATTACCATTTTCGTGTCACTCGCAACATTACCAACAGATTTAGAAATGGATTTCAATCCCTTCCATAGTCAATTCATATGTATTTATGTACACACTACAGCTATCTGCCCATCAATAGTAATTCAGTGAATAGTTTCTCAACTGACCGCCATCCATGAGAAGAGGACGCTAAAATCACCTCCCAATTTTCAGGTCGGTATGGCAGTCAGATTGGGCCACGAAAGTCCATAATGTGTACGGTCTACTCGTATACCTTGTCTGTGGGTATACGAGCATACCCATATTACCGACATTATAATGATCCATAGATCGTTCATGCCCATTATGAAAGACTCCTGAGCAAATTACTAATATTGATAAAATTGCAAACGAAACATAGGGACGACTGGATGTGTTCGATGGAACCGATTATTCAAAAACTCTGAGGACAGTAGAAAACACTCTTGCCTTTATTGATTTAGTATGGAATTAGAATTCAACGCCGTTCATAGTGAGAAAACTAAGTATGCAGAGAATTGCATATTTGAAAGTGATATAAACCTAAATCGATCTGTATTTGACGAGTGTTTCTGAATCTATGTGGGAACTTAACTCACAATGAAATATTTTTGTCGATTGTTACAAGATATAGAATAGTTTCTGAAGAACGAATGTGAAACTATACGAGGAAGATCGCAGCCATTAGCTCATATTATTTGCTATGTAATTAATTATTAAATAATTATATTATACAGTAACAAGCGATAAAATTAATTACATAGTAAATAATATGACCCAGGTCTCACCGCGTGGAGGTTGCTGCGAATGGAGACCCGCCCTAGCCTCGCCCCAACCACCCTCCTTTGGCGAGAAATCCTAACGTCTTTGGATATATTCTCCTGAGAGAAAAGAAACTAACAACAAGAGAAGAGTTATCAGAACAGGTGCTTGATAAAGAGACCAAAAAACTAACAAAACGTCGATACAGGTGAGATGACTCACCACAGGTTTTCTAGGAACGAAGTAGAAATGTGCAATTGCACGTACGAATTCTGACTAATAAAGAGACCAAAAAACTAACAAAACGTCGATACAGGTGAGATGACTCACCACGGGTTTTCTAGAAACGAAGTAGAAATGTGTAACTTCACGTACGAATTCTGACTGACAAAAAGATCGAAAATCTAACAAAATGTGGATACGTGTAAGATGATTCAACACATATTTTTTAGAAACGAAGTAGAAATGTGCAGCTGCACGTGTAAACCTTGTGTAGGAGGAGGATACTTATATGTATCTTAATATTAATCATTCGTACTTAATATGTATGTAATGTATATTTATGTATCGGTAAGTACTTAGGCGCCGCCTTATTCGCTTATTTATCTTATAATCTATATACATTTATACTTAATTCTAACGCAATCTGTAGAAACATGGAGTATGGGAAGATATTTTCTTCTTGATGTTCTTGTTAATCCCACGATGTTTTGCTAAAACACACACTAATATACAATAAATATAACTCGTTTAAAACAAAAACATATGACAAGATGTTTTCTTCTTGATGTATATTAATCCCACGATGTTTTACTGAAACATACACTCATATACAATAAATATAACTCATATAAAACACAGAAATATGAGAGGATATTTTCTTTTTGATGTTTTTATTAATCCCACGATGTTTTCCTGAAACATAAACTCAGATAATAAATAGAATTGATATGACACAGAAACTTCTTTAAAAACCATCAAACTCGAATATTGTTTCTTGCAGTTACTTTTACCATTTCCAATTCTAGTCTTCTATTCTTACATACTCTGTAAAAAGAACTTGATCAAAAGATTAGTAAGCTGAAATAAAAATGTATTAGTGGACACAGAAAAAAATAATTGTATACTATCAAGATAGAAAAGTTCAATTCGTCTCAGTGTTAAGATAAATATCAAATGGATTGAAAATTTTATTCATTCGTTATAAAATTGTGCAATTAAAGAATTTTCTCCTTATTAAATACGTGAATTAAATTTCATTCTTGATATATAGTGATAGACACTTATATACGACAAAGAAAACAATGCTGAATATACTTGAAAAAATTTTTCAAAGCGTATAAATTGGAATAATTATATTTTACTGCATTGAAAATTAATTAAGATTCATACAAAAAAAACAATAACAAACATAAATGTCGATTCTACGCGGAAATGAACTCTCAATATGAAATATCGAATTGTAATTTGCATACACTTTTGACGCAAGCATTTTATTTTGCATCTATTGAAACATCGATCGCGAACAAACTTTGATCTATGCAACATTTCCGAATATTTATAAAAAATATCCACTATTTATAAATAAATACCGCGACTGGAAAGTATCCCGTAAAAATTAACTCTAATAATAAATAATTAGTGATATAAGTATATATTGAAATCGCGAATTCAATCCACAATCAATTTAATCATAATAAAGCATTTTTAAAGGCATCACAAATCTGTGATAAAAATGTATTCATAAAAATTGCAGACTTTTACACGTTATGAAAAATGAAACATTTGGTTTATATACAACAGTCCTTTCAAGCAGTATTTCCATTCACAAATATCCAAAAAGAAGATATATTTCACATAGAATAAACGTCCACTCATAAATTCAAAAAACAACCCGTGAGTGAACCATTCTTTCTTTCGCAACGCTAATTTAATAAAATACAAAAAATCGCGAGAGGTGCCTATTATTCACAAAATGAACCACGCAGGGTTGTTTTATTAATTATATCGCGTGCACCTATATTAAATAATTCGCATCACTAATTTAAATAATGATGCTGAGCCTTTTCAGGCTTCGTAGAATATCAGCTGCGTCTTGATCCTGGAGCAGTGGCCACCGTCAGATTTTGGGCAATAGATCGAATACTACTTAATAAAAAACACGATAAATCAAGATCGCAACGCTAATTTATAATATAAAAATTCCAAACGCGATTTATAACAATAAAAGCAACCGCGAATGATGATTATTCGCAACACTACCCTGAAAAGCAAACGCGAAAAATAGTGATTCGCCACTCTAAAAGCAATCGCGTTTACTAATAATTCGCTACACTATTTTTAAAGCAAACGCCCGATACCTAAGTCTGCATAAAAACAATCGCGAATCGTATTTATTCGCAACACTAATATATCAACACGATAAATGTTTATTCGCAACTCTACGAGCAAACGCGAACATTGTATATTATTCGCAACTCTAACTTTAATCTGGGGTTAATAGTACATGTAAATGCACATGTACTGGCCACATAATAAACTAACTACTTCTAATACTACAGTTGGGGAAGAATTTTGGCATTGAAAGTATCGCAACGCTAAAGAAAAAATCGCACGGTTAATCAAGAACGCAACTCTAATTTACAGTATGAAAATTGCAAACGCGGTTGATATTCATTATATGTAAAGACAGAGTAAAAAAGCAACGCGAATCGTGATTATTCGCAATTCTACTCTGAAAAGCAAACGCGAAAAATAGTAATTCGCAACTCTACAAGCAATCGCGTTTATCAATAATTCGCAACGCTACTTTTAAAGGAAACTCCCGGTACCTAAGTTTGCATGAAAACAATCGCGAATTGTATTTAATCGCAACACTACCCTGAAAAGGAAACGCGAAAAACAGTGATTCGCAACTCTATGAGCAAACGCGATTATTGCTAATTCGCAACTCTATGTAGATTATAATCGCGAGTTGCCCTGATGGCTGGCATGTATGGTGCAATCATGTACAAAGTACATGCATACGTGAGCCAGTCAACAGAATACAGGAGAGGGGTGGCTGGCATGTATGGTGCAATCATGTACAAAGTACATGCATACGTGAGCCAGTCAGAAAAACAAACTAACTACAACTACAGACGAGTTAAGTGACAAAGTAGTAACAGGAATGACTTTCCATCCTCATGTAAAGATGAAGATGAAAAGCCATTTGTTGTAGCCCACTCTTGAAACAATTTGTTAGGGCCTCTTCAGCTCATATAAAGCCTTTTCTTTCTTCGGCGGTCCTGCCAATGCCTGAAACTTACTTAAGACTGGGCTCGAGATTTTGTGCAATACGTAGTCTTCCAACAATATACGAATTGATGGTCGAGCATACGTGGTGAATCTCGAGCGGGACGAGCGTTTCGTAAGGGACCTAATCACGACCGCGAGCGCGAGAGAGCGACTTTAAGAGTCGCGCGATTCGAGGAGTCGAAAATAAAGCTAAAACAAATAGCATACACTGTTTGAATCAGCAAGATTTCTACTCTCGAAATCGTAACTACAGGAACAGAACTGCCACGCGAAAACGCGCCTGCCCGAATAACTAATGTGGCAGCCCTGCCCTGACCCTACCTACTTAGATTTAGCACCCATACCAGAAAGTTACCTACCTACCTAACCCTATATTTAAAAAATGGCAAAACTCATTCTCACAAACAAACACTCCACGGTTCTCACGCATAATGTCCGGGCGCGACCTAAACTAGAAAGGACTCCCCGGGGTTCCTCCGACACCCGGACATAACTGACTTCAATCACACTCTAATTGTACGTACCATTTCCTGAAATCGACTGACAAAGACTAGTGACCATTGCGTACTTCTATTATTTATGTAAAACATTTTAATATATCTAATATAGTCTTTATTAAAATGTACTCTATATATGATTATATAAGATTGAAAAGCTAATTCATTATGCATTTTACAATATTATTGACGTGCATGCAATATGAACAATTGCCAAGTAAATAATAACTGTAAGTTTAATATTATTATTATGATTGTTAGGAATCTAATGTTAAAAAATTCTGTATGTAAATTGTAATAAACTTTTGAAACGATGCACTTCCACAACCTAACCACAAACACACATGTGGACAGTACATCGTGCACGATACACTAGCATTATCAGCCGCACACAAATTATTATTATAAATGTTACAAACTAAGTCATCGTGCCCCGTTGCCTTCGCTCGTGCAAATAACACCTGGGCATGTGCATGAACTTAGGCAACGAACACGGAAAAGTATCCTGAAAATCCTGACTAGAAAAACTGGTAATTAATAATTAACTAAACGATATCTATCCTCAATTAAAATGACTCGACTTGTTATATGTAATTTATCAACAATAGAGTACGTTAATATTGAAAAATATTATTATTCAAGAAAAATTTGTGACTGAAATTTAATTGTTTAAAATGGAAGACTTTAATAAAGATTTCATGATAAAATAATTTACTTTGCAAATTGAAATAAATTTATTAAATTATTATTCAAAATATTCAATTATCCTTAGTCGATTTTGTAGTCAAAGTAAATTTTTTAAAAGATGAAACTAACATGCATGTTCCTTTGAGTTGAAAATCGACCAGTCGCGAAACGCCTTCTTGCACGTGAAATACATCATACGATGTATTAATTAATGAAACGAATATTTAATAATTATATTAATGTTATAAGATATTCTACTCAATCATATGATTAATATAATGTTTTCACATTATATTGATTCATAACTCAATTATATAATTCATATAAAGTTAATAAAAATATTTCATATATTTTATAAAAATTGTATGATAATCATATTGTGTAATATTTATTGGTAACATTCAAAATCGCGAGTGCAAGAAGACCCTAGCCTGCACTAAAATATATAACAATTGATGTTACTACTCACGGGTATTTTTCATACCCGCGGTCACTTAACTCGTCAAAAATACTAAATATACAACTGGTCACCCGTGTTGATTCGGATCTTTCATCCTACAACATGATTGGGGACCAGAGGAACACAAATAACATGCGACTCACTAATGATGAACTTGTACCTGTGGGATGACTGCATGATGATGCTGCTGCTGCCCAGTGGAAGTCATCAAAGCCCTCTGCATGGTCCTGCTATAAAGAATAAGAAAGCAATTATAATCTATTGTTAAAATTATAGAGATTTTTAATTTAAAATTTGAAAGTATAAATTTATACTTACGTTGTTCGCTCGTAATCCACCGGCCGATATAGTCCTCTGGATACTTTTGCTGGTTTTCAGGATCAGGTTCAGTGACTGTAAGAAAACTGTAAGAAAACAATTTGAATCTATTGTTAAAACTGTAGAAATTTTTAATTACAAATTTGAAAATATATACTTACATTGTTCGCTCGTGGAGCACCGCCCAATAATCCTCTTCAGTGATGCACTGACTCTAATTCCGGTAACGAGGAGTTTAAATTTCAAATTGAAAAAATAATTAAGTTTGTTAAGAAGTATCAAAATTAGATTACCGCGACCGAAGATTCAAATCGGCGAACAAATGACTCTATTCTCGCGATTCAGAAAACAAGGAGAGCCACGATGCTCTGAAATAATTTAAAACTGCGTAAGAAACACTGATTCTATTATCGCGTAACCTAACATGAAAACGACTCAGGGTTATTTGCCCCGAAAAACAAACTGTTGCTACGCACAATCACCGAAGCTACCGGCCGCATTGCGCGCGGCCAACAAATTTCCTGGAAAAAGAAGGCCTGAAAAGAAAAGGACAGGAGAGAAGAAATACAACAAGCACACCTGTGCTTTTCCTACTTGTTTTCTTTTTCCTTCAATGTTCATCAACAGAAATACTGCTTTACTTAGAACTGCTATAAAAGTTGTTACGACTAACCGTAAAAGGTTAATGCCACGAAGGCGAAATATTCTCAAATCATATGATTTTCAACTATAAAATATTATCCACGAAAATAAGTACTTTACAGTAATTATTCAATTTATAAATATTACATCACCAACTTTCACAGTTAGAGTTGTAGGAAATGATTATATTTATTTTATCGAATGTTTGAATATATCGTAATTTTTATAAATATTCCGAAATTTGCAAAAATTTAAATTCGTTAATTATTTATGCTTTAATAGCATATTCCAAATACGTAGTCTGTACGTTTTCTTAAACTTGCATTGAAAATGTATGCAAATTACAATTACAACAATTCATAAAGACAGATTTATAAACAATAATAAATAATACTTGCGGCCAGAATACAGTTAAATATAAATCATTCCAATTTACCCTTAATGTCTACCGTTAGCCATTCCTAAGTATTACACAATCGAAAGTACTTTGATATGTGTATATCGAAAAAGGTAAAAAGTTCATTAACCATTTACATGATTCATCTTAACACGGACCGATTATAAAATTATGTATCAACAAATAACTTAATAAATAGATGAAAATATATAAATATTAATATGTATGTTGATTTTTGTTATAATAGGTTAAACGTTACCAATATTCCCTTCGAAAGTTGAGTTGCCTGCCATCTACCATGATGTCGTTTACGCGCCAATATTATAATAAACCAATATTCCCTTCGAAAGTCGAGTTGCCTGCCATCTACCATGGTGTCGTTTACGCGCCAATATTATTCCATGGCGTCGTATTCCAATCAGAGACTGCCACAGAAATAAAATACCTCGTTAGCCGTGAAACGCCGACACGTCTTGACATGTCCGAACACGTCTCGTGAATTGGGGGGGGGGGAGTTCCGCTATCACACAAAGCTTGTATTTCGAAAACGAATTTCATGAACGATTATTATAATCAAGTAATAATTAAATCCAAACTGTATTGTAGGAGATCGTAATTAAATTCAGAGAGACACGTTAATAATTAACACCGGTCGAATATCAAAGAAGTACGAAACCGATTCAATATTTATCACGATGTCGATTGAATTTATAATAAAAAATGTATTAATATTATGCGAAAGCATCGATAGAAAGTAAACGCGAGTAGTAATAATGATGAAATAGCAACAGGTTAGAAATACGCACCTATGTAGTTAGTCGCGAAACGCCGATACGTCTTACTACGTCAACTTTTAGATTACGAATGATGACCACTCGCTGTATACAGTAACGCTTGGAAAGGAAGATTGAACCTTGTTTTCGAAACTTCGTTAATTCGCGGAACTAAGGATGCCTCAGGTAGAAACCGCGGATACAAAAAGAAAGGAACGAATACTAGGCCTATGTACTAGAACAACGTACATATAAATTAAACATAACTCACACTTTTGTCGATTTATACTAGCAGATGACAAGCTTCTTGAATTTTGTTAACACTAGGTATTCACTTCGGTGATTACATGTACGAACATTTCTTTTATCAAATGTAGAAACTTATTTTCAAAAGAGTACGCGCAAAATGACTACTTAAATTATTGACTTCCCGGGTACACATCTAACGTACAGAGAGTACAGACTCTGACTGAGAGCGAATTAATTGTCGCATGTGGGCGCCAGTAGTGCTGCGCCGTTTCCATAAACCGCGATTTGCGAACGCGTCGATTTCGCGCGCGATTTGAATATAATAATTGCTACACAAAACGAACAAATTTTATTTCTTTTCTCTCTGAATTGATAAAATGATTGTCAAGATCAGCTTAAATCAGAAACTTATCTAAAAATATTCTTCTTCTGACAGAGTAATTAATAATTCTCAAGAAGTAATATAATACATTAAATATCTTAAAATATGTAATAAATAACAGAGTTGGATAAATTTTATCCGTAAATAACGAATATAAATTTTAGATTTATTCATAAATTCATTTGGAAATTACAATCTATTAACGAATTTTATAAAACGTCATCTAAGCATATGAAATTGTGAACAAAAATTAATTTACGAATAACTCTGATAGATAGTAACACAAATGTTGGATATATAGTGTAAAATAACATTTGAAACACACCCATGTATCACAGCTGTGTAGATACGTAATAAACATCTGTATATGAGAGAAATAACTTTTCGATATCTCAAAAGTAACTATTTCTTACTGCTTTAAAATTGTAATATAACTATTCTCTTTACAATATATCCTTTTCCTTTTTTGTGATCTTTAATATGACCTTTCTTTAAAGAGATACTGATCTAATTTAGCACACTTAAGCGTCTTGTTAACAATACTTTATAATTTTCGGGTACAATTATAACATCGGCAGTTGGCATCGGTTGTAACGTTTCAACATCATCTGATACCAACTAGGTGACAGATAATTTTTGACCAACGTAATAAACAAGTAGCACTATACGAGCTGTGTTAATGATATTTCGTTTTTCTTTGCCCTCCAAAGCAAAAAATATTTTTTGTATCCTTTCAGATGACTCACCCTGTGTGTTACTCTAATATGAGAACGCAGAACGGTCGAAAGATCTGTCGCAAAGATTTCCTTGCAGGTGGTTTATACACACTGGATCGCGTGTCTAGTATTACCATGTCTGTCTTAAGTGTCTTGTGTTATGTATTACCCGACTACTTCAGAGGCCAAGGTCACTAGTGATGATTTTTTACTTGTCTCAAGGGATTATACAATTTTTCCTACCGATTTAATATTACAAAAATATTGTTCATATTCGAAGACGTTATACAATTTTCTATGTAGCAATTGTTTCCACCCAAGATTCATACACATTTGAATTTTTTGAAATTGTTATTATTGTTCTTCTTAAAGTATTCATTAACTTTTATTTTAAACATTTTCTGTGACCGCTAAGATAAACACCCTGTATTACAATAAAATATCACGATGATATTCATATACGCCCGGCATAATACGCAAAACCAAACAAAATAACTTTGAGTTATTTGTTATACGTATTCGTATGTGTTTCTTCCATTCTTTTCCTTCTATGATTGCAAATCGTGTGTTAAAAGAAGCGGCATTAGACTTTATTCTGTTTTCTGTTTATTAGTCCGTTAAAATATAAATTATTGGAGTATGAACTGAGAATAGATACATATTCCATCATTATAGTCAACGGTTTATTCGTTTAACTAGTATGCTTTTTAAAATACTAGGTTTCTGTGAGCGGATTCTTGATTAAATACATATATTCCATGCGTAACATTTAGTTAAGTAGTGTTTTATTAATATGTTTTAAAAGCATTTGTACATTAAACATTATTATACGCTCTGGAGATTTACGATTATGATTGCGTCTCAATTAGGCAATATTACCGTTGATTTCTTTTCGTTTCCAAAATTAAAATTACCAAAAGAGATTTCAGATATTCAAATAATGGTAACAAACTACTTGAAAGATATTTCCTAAATTGATTTTCCTACTGATTTCAAAAAACTCTTAGATTGTTGTAAACGCTGTATTAAAAGGAAGGAACTATATAAAAAACTGAATAAATAAAATTCATTTTTATGTAAAATTAAATTTTATAAAGAATCGATACCAAGCATTAATTTCATGGAAAAAGATTTGAATAAAAGAATAATAATTAATGGTATATTTTTAAAAGTATTTTTAAATATATTTTTTGTTTTTAGTTTCCGTGATCCTCATGGTAATTCTATTACCCTTATATGAATGCATTAATTTATTATACATGCATAGATGCTATATGCATATATACAGTAGAATTCCGCCATATTCTTGGTTGTATTATTGGTGCATTCACATGAAACGTCAGCGACACAAAAACGGAGGGAGTAGACTAACTGTATAAACTCTGGTTTTATGACTTGCTTTGTTTGTTGGTTAGCTATTCGTCCAAATTAAAGCACTGTTCCCACATTTACCGTGCAATAAATTGTTACTAGATAAAAAACTTATCGTAGAAATACGAAAATAATGTGTGATAAATACGTGAGTGGACACGTTTTTAAACTTTGACGCCCATTTACATCCAATCAAAATCACAAATTTTAATAAACATAATATATTTAGAAAAGTTTCCTTCATTTTTTCAAATTAAATAAAATTTTTTAATATTTTCAGTGCTTGAGTAAAACTCCATTTTTGCAAAAAATTGTATATTAAAAAAAAAACGTTTTTCAAAGTTGAAAATGATGAGAGCGGTTCTACTTCCGGATTTGTGTTTGGAACAAGGCACTATAGTGACCATCCAATGAATATTACAGATCTAAGAAAAGGTTTTAATGCAGTGAATAGTGTTATTATCGTTATTAGTTATTGTTGGCTAGTGATTAAACAGTTTTTTTAATATCAATACGTGTGTAGTTATTCTCCGTATCAATAACATCGCAGTACTCCAACATTTTTGACGTAAGTCCTTCTTATATTCTATTGCGTTTGTGGCTGAATTTTATGTGTGGAAGTTTTCATATTTCGTTCAATTTAAAAATATTGCTATTAATGATTATTATTCATTGTACAGTGAAATTATTACATAGTATTATTAAATGTGCATAAAATTGACTTTTTGCACGGTAATGTATAGTGCATGTCGATATATAATAATTGTCTAAATGTCGAAAAAAAATCAAAAATTAATAAATCGTTAACCACAATAAAAGTTTATTTAATTAAATTGAATTGTAGTGGCAAAATTTATAAAAATATGATATATTAAATGTGTAATTATTAAAGATAACCATATTATCAGTGAACTTATTGACTCTATTAATAATATCGATAACTAAATGAACAGCGAAAATAAATCATAAATCATAATGGATGTGTTAACAAAATTACGAAATACTGTTAGCAATACAATTTCCAATACCGTTCAAAACACTGCTTACGGTTTATCTCAATTGTCAAACGTCCTTCCGGGTAATCCAGTTACCAGAGAATTTGAAGTAACTGCACACATAGCAAGTGCAGGACCATCATTGCTTTGGAAAATTTATAGCGGTTACAAAAAATCTACAAAACAAGAGGCAGCAATATTTGTGTTTGAGAAACGCATCCTTGACAAGTTATCAAAGAATGAAAAAGAAGTCATTTTAGAAACTCTGAAAAGAGGTGTTGCGCAATTAACCAAATTACGTCATCCGCAAATTTTAACAGTACAACATTCTTTAGAGGAATCAAGAGATAGTTTGGCATTTGCGACCGAACCTGTGTTAGCTAGTCTAGCTAATATTTTAGGAAACCATGATAATCTACCACAACCTTTGCCATCAGATTTAAAAGAATACAAACTGCATGAGGTTGAAATTAAATATGGGCTATGGCAGCTCGGAGAAGGCTTTGCATTTCTGCATGGAGATGTTAAATTAATCCACAGAAATTTATGTCCAGAATCTATCGTTGTTAATAGTCACGGAGCTTGGAAAATTTTTGGATTTGATTTTTGTGCTTTGAACCAAAGTATGGAAGGTAACCAACCTGTATGGTCGTACGTAGAATATGATATGTCGAATTCATCTGCTGTACATCCAAATTTGAATTACCAAGCGCCAGAATGTATTCTACAAAATAATATTAGCACAGCCAGTGATATTTTCTCTTTCGGAATGTTGGCATATGTTTTATATTCTCCAACAAATGAACCTCTTCACGAGTCTAACAATGACTTTTGGAAGTGCAAAAATTTCCTAGAGAACTTCACTGGTTCGATAGTAGTTTCTAAACTTCTTCCAATTCCAGAAACTCTCAAAAATACTGTGAAATTAATGTTGAATCATGATCCTAAATTAAGACCGGATGCTCATCAATTTGTTAAGATCGAATATTTCACAGATATAGGAGTGAAAACTTTAAATTATTTAGATAAGATTTTTCAATGGGACAATTTACAAAAATCGCAATTTTACAAAGGGCTACCGCAGCTTTTAAAGCAACTACCACACAGAGTTACACTGCATAGGGTCCTTCCATGTTTATACAAGGAATTGATTAATCCGCCAATGATTCCTTTCATTTTACCAAGTATATTATATGCAATGGAGACCAGTTCTGTAGAAGAATTTAGACAATACATACTACCAAATATTAAAACCGTTTTGACGTTAGACGATCCGCCACAAATTAATCTCGTATTAATGCAACATGTCGATTTACTATTGAAATTATGTACTACAGAGGTAATAAAGACAGACATAGTTCCAATGTTATTACGTGCTTTAGAATCGGAATGGGAACAATTACAAGAGTTGTGTTTGTCTGCATTACCTAATATCATAACAATGATTGATGGGCCGGTGATTAAAAATGCAATTTTACCTAGAATGAAAAAGATTTGTTTACAAGGAAAAGGAAGTAGCAGTAAAAGTCTTGGAGTCAGAGTCAATTGTTTATTGTGTCTTGCAAGATTGTTACCTAATTTTGATCGATGGTTGGTTCTTGATCAAGTATTACCTTTTCTACAAGAAATTCCACACTCTGGTGAACCAGCAATTCTTATAGCCATTATAGGTATTATCATATAGTAAACTATTTATACAGGGTGCGGCCGAATAATATGTACAAACGGGCGGGAGATGATTCCTTATGAGAAAATAAAAAGAGAGTTTTATTTACATTTTTACGAGGAAAATCAACATTATTGAATGTCGTGCCGTAGTTTATTCGAAAACAAATCATTTTCCAACGCAATGACAAAGTGTACTTCACGGTACTTCACCGAAGTATTAAGAAAGTTTTGAATAAAAATTATTAATATTGAATTGGTTGTGGAGATCATCAGATTTTACTCTTCTCGATTTTTATTTGTGGAGTTATATTAAAGAAAAATTTTATTGTATAATTATACATTTGAAACCTCAAAAAGAGAAAAAACGTTACCTAGAGTTCATGCATCCGTAATTGGATAGTTTCAATAATTTTGTAATTAATTAAAAATTAAAGTAGTTAACAAAATTCATCATTTTGTTCTTTGTGGAATCTAGTAATTCATAAACATTGCGTAAATATTGTTTAGAAACACGATATATATTATACGTCGTTCAAAAATGAAAAATTGTCTTCTTTTTCTTCTTATTTTTTCATAAAGAATCGCTTTCCGCTCAAATGCATACGTTATTCGGCCGCGTCTTGTATAGCAGCAAAGAATTAGAAATAAAAATAATGAATTTACAGTAGTGATGTTATTTATTTTTCTATTAGGTATTTATCGAATATTACTAAGTCACAGTAAATTAGGAGCAAGTAAAGAAATATTAGCAACAAAGATTTTACCATTTTTATTACCGTTGTGCGTCGAACAAAATTTTAGTCTATCGCAATACGAAATTCTTTCAAATCTTGTGATTGAAATGATAACTAGTGTAACAACAGAACACAAAGAAGCTTTGAAACAATTAGATGCAATGCGTCGTGAAACTCAACAGCTCGACGAAGAACTTTCGCAAACTTCTAATATTTATAAAAAAATGAACTTAACTACCGATACTGCTAATGTTATTCCCACAATTCCTGCTCCAAATACAAACACAAATGTAAAGCCTGTACAGATTGAGAATGGATTGACAATGGAAGATAAGTTTCGGTTAGTAAAAATTGTTGCTGTTTAATGTTTAGTAATATATTTTAAGCATTGTAAAGCAGAGTCTGAATACTGGTGTACTTAGAGGTATCGGTATTATATTGGTAAAAATACTAAAATATATACCGATATTACTGTAATAGATATATGATCCGAGATTGAATCAGTAACAAATTAAAATAATAAATATAATTGATTGGACGGCAAATTAAACGACGATGTTTTTAGTTCGTCTACTTCTTGCGAAATCGACCTATTTTATTATTCTTTTTCATTTTATAACACGGTGTACACAATACAATCGCGAAAAGATTCGATCTTACCACCCAATTTAGCACTGAGATTCGGGCATTAATAATATTACTTTAGTATTTTTAAAACCATGTTTTTCGTATTTCTTTAAATTTAATTCATGGTTCCTTCTTCTTTCCTATAGAATATTTACCGGTATTTTATCGATACTTGTAATATCGATTCAATCTCTGCTATAAAGTACAATTTAAACATGATCTTCTACCTTAATTTGTCAAGGGTCTTTAAATTGTATAATTTACAGATTAATTCAACAACAAGAGATATATCAAAGATTGCAATCTCAACAACCATTAATGCCAACAACTATTCAACAACGTGCAAAACCTCAAATAAAAGATTTAACTGATACTTTATTACAATCAAATTTAAATCAATTAAATCTTTCAGTATCAAGTTCGAAATCCAATCATTCTTGGATACCTTCGAATTCAAATCCTCAACAATATTGCAATCCACAAGGAATGAATGCAAATTCAACTTGGAATACTAATACTTGGCTTCCTAATCAATCAACATTAAATACGACTATACCTCAAAATAATATCAATTATCCTATGAATCAAGGAAACTTTTCAACTAATCAATTGGAATTCAATTCCAATTTAAATTCTAATGCGAGTCAGAAGGTTGAAAACTTACCTTCACAAGATATACTAGATTTGCTTAGTTAATGATTTTAAGAGTACAAGTTTATTTGATATTCTTTATTGTGTATTAATAACTAATGTTTCGTATAGTAGAATAAAATTTGTCCCTTTAGTCTTTTCTAATTACAGTAAAACCTTCATATTTGTGATTTCCGTAACCGTAATTTGTTTAACAAAAAAAAAACCGGGTGGATGTTAAAAAAATTTTACGAAATATTCCAAATTACACAATTCTTAAAGAATAAAAGTATCGAATACGATATTTTCATTAAACGAAGTATTAAAACTACATAAATAATCAAAGAGACCATTCTTAAAGACATCCTTCAGTCTTTGTAGACTTTTTAAAGAGAGCCTGCATTCAAATACTATTATACATACATGTATATCACTTGTATTATTCATGTAATTGTTATATGTTATTATTGATTATTATCATTATTAGTTGCCTTATTGTATTTTATAAATGGAACCTCAATATAGGTATATAATATACATATATGTATATACAGTTACTTCGAACCGAACACCCGCGGATACGGAAGTTTCACTGTATGTATTTGTTACATATTTAATGAAATCTGAAATCCTATGGAAAATTATGAAATGTAACAACCTTAAATTATTCATGTGATTATCTTATTTCTAAAATTGTGTAAACAAAAATTTCACAAATTTTTTATTGATCCCGATATTCAGTTCAAGATCGTAACATGTGGAACATCGTTCGGTGGTAGTTTAATGATATAAAACAATTAAATAGAGCACGTGTTTATATAAACATTTTTATTATTTCTGTGTCTCTGATCCACAGCTGGAGTGGGTCCCACGCATTACGATAAAACTTGTGTATTGAAATTGATTCAATGTTTGAAGTGCAATGTTGTAAATATCTTGTAAATATATAAAAAAAAAGTATTAAAAAATATCAAATTTTGTACATTATTTGACAAATATTTTATTTTAAACAAATTTTCATTTTTTCTTTGTTTTATATTATGTAATAATTGTTGAAATCAGAAATGATACATAATTTTAGAAACAAGGTAATAATATCCAATGAATGCAAAAACTTACCAATTGATGTATGCACATATCTACTAATGAATTGATCACACATGTTATTTTTAATAATATGTATATCTTCGGAAATATTTAAAATAAGAAAAACTGCTAAAATTGAATACAAAATGTTGCATTTACTACAAATTCTGAAGCACAGTGTAAAGTGTGAGTGAGCGAGTGTATGTGTGTGTGAAAGAAAGTGCGTGCATGTGTGTTGTGTATTAATTGGAAAAATTGAGAAATACATTTAAACCAAGATATACATAAATGAGGGAGGTACATATTCGTGTTTATTAGTATTGGTTTATTAGTAAATGTGTATAAAAATCAAAAAATTATATGTGGTCATTGCTGTACTTAATTGTAATATGTACTTTGTATTCATTAAATACGTTTTATATTATGTAGCTAGATAGTTGCAAAACATGAATTCACAATTATACTATTCAAAATAATTTATGATATAAATTTAAATAATTATTTAATACTTTCGATATATTATTGATCAAATTATAAGTCTTATATAATATATCAGAATTATAGAATGTAAATCTAAAAAAAGTAGTAGTGTAAAATTATGTAATTATACAGGGTATTACCGAAAATATGAGACCTTTTTTTCAGGATCACTACCTAATGTCAATATAAATCAACGAGTCCTTTGCTATTTTGCAATCTGCTAAGAGAAATCTTAGTATTGTCTCTCTAATTTTTTGAGATGTTTATGAGATAATATTTAATAAAATTACTATGAAATTTAGTGCACCTCCTTACGACGACGAATGCAAAAGAATATATAAAACTAATATTAAAATATGGTTTCTTCTAAACTATTTAACTTTGCCCTATGACATTTTTCTTTATTACAAGAGTTTCAAAAATATACAGTCAGTTATTTTAAAAAAAATAAATGATAACTTTCTATAGTATTACGTTGTATTTGTAAATATAATATTACGAATTGCATAAACGAATCTTTATTTTAACGAAAATTTATTACGTTACAAAATTACTTTAATATAATTTTCGTTTAGTTTTACTTTACGAATACTTCGAAAAATCTAATGAAATCTGATCTGGCCACCGAAAACAGTAAGCAATAAACATTTTTTTTGTATTATAATATGTAAATTTCGAACCTATAAAAGAGCTGATGCAAAAACTTTAATTCAAACCGATATTGACCAAAATTTAAGTTCTTTATAACAGTTATTCGGAATATAAATTCTTCATAAGTGTTTGAAAAACCTAAACCTATATTATACCAGTTCTCAAGCCTTACTTTCACAGCAATAAATTTGTTTTGCATTGATTGCATAATTACATGGATTTGAATATCATTGATTTTACAATAAAACAATATTGCAACTACGTGAAATGTTCTCCGATTTCGTTTTTCCTCCAGAATCAAGTATGAATCTGGTTGCGCCTTTTAATCTAGCTATCTTTATACAGAAACAAGGTCGAGGATATACATATAGGTACCTAGTCGTAATATATTTTATAATAAAGACGAGAAATGAAAATCATAACAAGAGATTAGTGGGATAAAGGCGTTATAATTTCCCCAGTTTCGTTATTTTCACAAATTCTAGTGTTACGTGAAAACGAATCTTTAATGAAATATACGGACTATAATTGAAAACTTTGTTGCGTCGATGCGCACGCGCTATTATTTGTCATCGTTTTGTCGCGAACTATCAAAAAATTTGTTCTTAATGTTTTCGTGGTTTTGTAGGTAAACTTAGTTACTTATAAATGTATTTTAATTAAAGACATCAGTTTTTGTGAATAACGGTGAAAGGTTAAGAGGAAGAAAATGGTGTTGAATGATTATCCGGATCCAGAAGTAATTGGTTGTGGATTCAGTGCTTTTAAGGAAATTGATGAAGTGACTTCTCTGATTGCGGAACTGAAAAAAGTTGATCTTTCGTCGAGCCTTATTGAGAAAAATCGGGATCGATTTAATTTCATTCTGTCACAATATCAAGATCAAAGACAATTGTTGGATCCTTACTTGGATGATATTCTGCAGCCATTGATTTGTATTATTAAAGATGAAAATTCTACAGAAAGTATGCAACATAATGCTTTCAAATACATTTTTATCGTTATGTCTGTCAAAACGTACAAGAACATCGTTACGTATTTACCACATGAGGTATATGAGTGCATTAAATATTTTCATATTCTATCGAACATTTCAATTTTCAAGTACATATTTGTAATTTGATGTAGGTAGCAGATCTCCTTCCTGTTTTGCGAATGTTGGAAAAACAAGATCCGAATGACGTGGAGACATGGGAGACTAGATATGTACTTTTAATTTGGCTTTCTATAATATCGAAAATACCATTTCCACTTTCGCGTTTAGAAATCACAGATGTTAATTCTGAACAGTCAATAATAGTCAGAATTTTAAAAATATGCAAATTATTTTGTTTATCAAAAGATGCTTGCGCCGTAGCTGCAGTATTTTTAATTGCCAATTTCTTAACAAGATCGGACGTTAAAAAATTATATTTGAAAGAAATGATAATGTGGTGTTTAAAATGTGTGGAAAACGATCCTTTGAGGCATGGTCCTCTAGCGGTTATAGCTGCAATATTAAAACATACTGCAAGGGAAGACGTTAAACCACACACTCAAGTGATTTTGGATAAAGTTTTACAGTTTCGTTTAAATAATAATCCTGCTGATCTTATCAGGAAATTTGGGATAAAAATTGTACAAAGAATTGGATTAGTGTTATTAGGAACGAAACTGGCATCGTGGAGATATCAAAGAATGAATAGATCTATATGTTTATTGCTTAACGATAAGCATATTAATGCTGTGAAAAATTTGGAAAAGTCTAAAGAGGTTTCAACTAATAATGATGATCAGGATATTCCATTAGCGATAGAGGATATTATTGAGCAACTTATACAAGGTCTTAGAGATAAAGCAATTACAATACGATGGTCTGCCGCGAAAGGGTTCGGAAGAATAACAGCAAGACTACCAATGGAACTAGCAGATGATGTAGTAGGATTTGTGCTGAATCTTTTTTCTGGTCGGGAATCAGATTCTGCTTGGCATGGTGGTTGTTTGGCGTTAGCAGAATTAGGTAGACGTGGGCTCTTGTTGCCTCATCGTTTACCCGACGTAATACCAGTAGTTCTTCAGGCTTTAGTATTTGATGAACCAAGAGCGTACGGATCGATTGGTTATTTAATTAGAGATGCTGCGTGTTATATTTGTTGGTCATTTCCAAGAGCGTACGATCCCGATATTTTTCAACCGTATGTAAAAGAAATTGCAGCTATGTTGTTGGTTGTTGCTTGCTTTGATAGAGAGATTAATTGTAGAAGAGCTGCTTCGGCGGCGTTTCAAGAAAACGTCGGTAGGCAAGGAAATTTTCCACACGGAATAGAGATATTAACTATTGCCGATTATTTTGAAGTTGGCGTTAGAAATCATTCGTACTTAAAAATCAGCGCACAAATTGCTCAGTATGACGAGTATAGGAAACCTCTTATTGACCATGTGGTTGCACGAAAAGTTACGCATTGGGATACAGCAATCAGAGAACTTTCGGCTAAAACGCTCTTTAATCTAACATCGGCTGCTCCAAATTATATTAAGGACACAGTTTTACCACAGTTATTAGATATGTTGAATTCTATGGATTTGAACATTAGACATGGCGCGGTAGTAGCAATTGCAGAAATTTTAGAAGCATTACACAACAGTTATAACGAAAAAATTGAAAATATACTCCAACCAACGGCCATGGAAAGAATAGGAAATATAGTGAATACTTTTCGGAAAAGGGGGCAGTTCAAAGGTCTAGGAGGAGAATTAATGAAGCAAGCTTGCGCAGTATTAATAAAAAAATGCTCCATTGTTCATTTTCCAGTTTCCATAGAAATTATATGTAAGTTAATATTATTCGTACATTCACTGTACAGGATATTAATGAATTTATGCTTGAAATAATTACGAAACAATGGGAAATACAAGAAATGTTGTGTACTAAGTCCATCCACGATTTTCCGTAGGAAAATACTGCCAATTTTTTTATAGAACTCAATTAATTAATGATATATTCGTTAGTTTGCGGTATGACCTTTAACCATTTTACGGGTAATTTGAATATTTCTTTAATGTAGAACTCTTCATTTTTTTTCTGTTTTTTATTAAAAAATTCTTCCGTGTTTTTAAATAATTTTTCTTGGAAAGAATTTTGTAACGAATGAAATACATAAAAATCAGAGGGAAGTATGCTGCATAGAGCAAAACGTCCCTGTCAAATTACAATAATTTTCGCCGTGTGTTAGTTTACAACCGATTGAAAAAATTTCCCTAATTGTACTATGCAAAATTGTACACTTACAAACACGCAATAAACGTGTTTATATTAATTATATGCAATCTAAAATTGAATACGACGTTATTAGGTACTAAATAGAAGTCAATTTTCGAAGGATATTGATTCCCCAATTGAAGAAAAATAATTAAACGTGGAAAATAATTTCAAATTAAAATTTTAAAAGATATAATTGATATCTTTGATAAAAATAGTGTTAAAAATATTAGATAAAATTCGCAATTTCATCTACGTTAATCGTCGATGCCCTGCTACTTCGTTTTTGATTATCCAAGTTCAAGATCTTTATTTTTAAATCCACTTTCGAATAGTACGTTCGTTGATAGCATTATCGTCATAAGTATCATAAATTTTTGTTATCTCTTTCACATATTTTTGCTTTCAATAATGAAAAAGTGAAAGTCATCAATGCGAATGGCCTTAATACACAACCTAGTATAATTCATACTGCGAAAATTTAAAATATAAAAAAAGTAAAGTTAAAACAAAAGCAAGTAAATGTAACTTTTCCAGATGACTGGCAAAATCTCTTAGAAGAATGTTTGGCACACGAAGTGTCTGTAGTAAGAACAAAAGCAGCAGAGGCACACACAGAATTTTTTTTAAAATACTATGCTAACATAGATGGCGATTATCATAAGATCGTTATTAATCGTTATCTTGATAATTTGCAATCGAGTAATCAACTCGTTCGAATAGGTTTTGCACAAGCCATAGGTAAAATAAGAATGTTTTTATGTGCTGTAAATCCCCCTATTTTAGTTTTTGAAAATTACATAGCATTCTGTTGCATTAATTGCATTGGGTCGTTTGTTAACTTCTGCAGATATTTTTATTTTTAAGCTTTTATAAAATTAATGCGATTATAACTTTTAAAAAATTGTAATAATTGCTGCTTTTATCATATTCTCCCACTTATACACTTATACAATCTATTTTATAAGTTTCTTTAATAAATCGTTTCGGATCTGTCGCCATTTTTGCAAATTTAAAATTCAGCAAAATGCAATGCTGGATATACTCCCTTTCGGGTATCGTTTTCAATTACAACAATCGAACATTGAATATTTTTTATTGGAAGAATGAGAGTGTCAGCATATTTTTTATAACATAGCTAATCTATGAGAAACAAAATAATAATTATCGCAAAATATAAACACAACATACGCCCAGCGTTGTTTAAGAATGATCCGTAGAAAATAATAAACGACTTTCAATGGACGATCTCCAGCCCGAAAATTTAAAAAATTCTGATATTTTGGGAATAGATAGGTGTATATTATATTTTAAAAGATGAAAATTAATCCTTATATATTCGACTATTTTTTATTTAACCGCTTGCCAGTTCAGCAATTTTTACAAAGTCAGTCGAAAATTGTGATTCTTTTTTATTTAAATCAGTGATCCACGGATCCCACAGGGATCACAGATAGATTTGTGTGGGTTCGTGAATTTGTATAGAAAATTATTAAATACTAGTTTTTGTTACATCACATTTACAAATATTAAAATAACTTTTTCGGTGCTTTAAAATGACGATAGTTATTCAATAAAAAATATTTTAAATTTCCGAGTTGTGGATCATTCCTTGCTGCTGCTTCGAGCCGCGAAACTTTTAGAATATTAGATTCTTGCTCAAATTTAATAATTGTCATTATATACTAATTATCAATTATTTCTGTAGGATACTTTCCTTTATTTATAATTTGTGAAAGAGTAACAGATGTGATAAAGGCTCTCATTAAATGTACTGAAATATCAGAAAATACTCTGAAATGGGCAGAGAGTAGGAAAGAAGCTATTCATGCATTAATAATGGTATGTCAAACTTTGGGAGTGAAAGAAGCAGGTGTGTTTTTATTTAAAACATTCAAACTTATATTCCATTAATTTTCTAACACAACATTGTAACCCTTCTAACTTGACAGTAATATTTATACATAATCGTTTAAAGTTAGTAATTATGTGGAGTACTATACACTTTAATAGTAGATATATGACATAAAAGTAATGAAAAAAAACGCGAAAAAATTAAATTTTACAAAACTTTATCTAACTATAAAATTCTATCCTTTGTAAGAAGCAAGAGACTACAATAGATTTTTTGTTGGAGATTTACATTTTTGTTAAATACAGTTTCTTATTTTTCATTGTAATGAATATTATACAATGCTAACTAAAGTGATTTTTAAACATTTTTTCATTCGTGATAGACACTCAAAATAATTGCCATTAATTTGACGTTACTTGTTTAAAAATGAAAAATTGTGGAATTCAAATTTAAGAAAATAATTATTCAAAATAATGTTTTTTAAGATAAATACAAATTACTTTGTACATACATTAAAGAATAATTGAATTTTATTTAGAAGCAAAATATAATAAAATACATAGCATTCAAGTGAACAAACGATTGAATCTTGTTCATCTAATGATCAATCGAATAACTTTCTTTTTAATTTTTAGATAAATGGGAAGTATTTGTGCACGATTTGTATAATTGTTATTTACTGTCATTGAAAGAATATACAGTAGATAGTCGTGGAGATATAGGAGCATGGGTGCGGGAAGCAGCAATGACTGGTTTACATGTAAACATGATTTCTTTATGATATAATCGTGTTTAGTAGTACACCATTTAAATGTGATCCTTAAAATAATTTTAGATGTTAACAAATTTAGTGTTTCAAGCGAAATTGACGACCGTATTGAACGAAGAGTTAATGACAAATATAATAGGAGGAATTGCACAACAAGCTGTAGAAAGAATCGACGGAATCCGAGCGCAAGCAGGAACTGTCTTCAGCACTCTCATTCATAATGATCCCCCGCTACCAAACATTCCATATCTTGCTGAATTAAAAAGTATCTTCCCTTACGACGAGTGTAAAGAAAATATAGAATGGCGAATGGAATCCATTACTTTTCCACGATTTATTAAAATGTTATCTTATCCTCCTTATACAATGAACCTTTTACGGGGAATTATATTCAGCGTCGGTGGTTTAAGCGAATCTCTGGTAAATATTACTAATAGGTGTAAGGATAATTAAATTTTTCGTTGGAATTTTTCGTTCGATCTTTGTTGTAGGTTAAACATTCTAGCGTTTCTTTATTTTCTTATTTACAAAAAATAGACGAACAAGGTCTTACGAATTTATGTTACAAAATTTTGAATATTTTTGAGGAAAGTCACAAAAACGAAAGAATGATTACATCGATGTTAGCATTTTTGGATCGCTTGCTTAGTTCTGGATGTATTCAAATTGTTCTCGATGATTCTAAGAACGGCATTTCGGAAAAAATTTTAATGTTACTTAAACAGGAAATAAAAAATACAAGTAACACCAAGTTATTAATCATCAGTATAAACGTCTTCTGTCAGCTCTTGCAGGTATTTTTATATTGTTACGTTTAGGATAAAATAGTGATAACAATTTTACGATGACAATTATTTTTAGGTACGGGGTCCAGTTGCAAAGCGAGCGTTTTGTCAATTGAGTATTTTTCTTTGCCATAAATATAAGTGTATACGAAAAGTAGCAGCAACGAAAACATACGAAGCTTTAACTCTTTATGGGGAAGAAATCGATCTTCCTGAACAAGACTTAGTTAAAATTTTAACTGAATTAAATGTCACTGATTGGGAACGATCAGTATCTGAACTTCGACCAATAAGAAATCACCTTTGTGACTTGATGGGGGTACCTACTCCAATTTTACAAAATATGACCGTGAACTGAATTTCATCTTCTTTTCTGATAAATTGAGTAAGTGAAATTCTAAAATAAGACACTTACATGGCTATAACTATTATTCCAATTTTATTAAGTAGTTATTATATACAACATTTTTGTCCTAAAATAAAAATAAAGCGGTAAAACTGTCGAAGTAAAATATACAATTTTGTACAAACGCAGTAGAAGGTAAATAATACTTATAAAATAAATTATTTTGTTGTACTCGTTTTTTTGTATAGTTTTTTTTTATAACACAATAAATGTTTAATAAACGTTTAATTAAAAAATATAAATTGAAGTAAAACTAAAAGTTTTAAAACCTTTCGAATGTTATCAAGAGACTGATTAATATTATAAAAATATGTCATATATTAAGAAATTTACTATCCTTTAATTCATATGTGGGACCAGAATAGTTTTATTTTTGGAGCCTTATTGTTTCTCTGAATACATCCGAGTTTCTGCTTATGAGAATACTAATTGTTTAAAAACGTTTTGGCAGTTTAATCCAAGTTTTGATTGTATAGTCTCGTTTTATCTATATCAAAATTTTTTACATTCATTGTAAGATTATTTTTTGAGTAATAACTCAATATATTTGCATCAGATTTGTCTAGAATCCATTGTTTTGTCCACCAATTATGATAATCGATCTTGGTTGTTATAGGGTTTCTGGGCAGTGGACAATCGTAATGTGACGTATCGATTCTTTTTTTTCGTCTGTTAGCTTTCTGTATATCTTTACAAACGAAACATTCAAATTCTTCTAGATAGTTTCCAAATTCATTTTGAAACCATTTTCGATTTTCTAATGCTTTCCTTAATCTTTGGTTTTCTATTTCATAATTGTCAAACAACTTATGTGATAAATATTTATCATACTCAGTATCGTTTTTAGAAAGATTATGTAAAAAAGTAGCTAGATTTTGCGGGTCTTTAAAATCAAGTACTGAAATGGCAGAAATATTATTTGGTAGCCAATCCTGAAAGAAAGTCAAATTACTTAAATTCTGTTTCCTAATTTATGCATATGAGTAAATCTAAGATAAATAACGACTGTTAATTACTCGAATACTGAATCCCTTGTGAAATATCTTAATGTGGTTACGATCAAGGACGTTATACGAGGCATTATACAGGGTGTTTCGCCACCCCTGGAAAAAATTTTAATGGGAGATTCTAGAGGCCAAAATAAGACGAAAATCAAGAATACTAATTTGTTGATGGAGATTTCGTTAAAAAGTTATTAACGTTTAAAGTTCCGCCCGTACTGAATTTTTTTCTCGAAAATGGTTAGGAATTCGAGGGTATGTCTATTCACAAAAAATGATTGTAATTGACTTCTGCAACCGAAAATAATTTTTTCAGAACGATTTGAAATTTTTTAATTTTGTTGAAGAATTTCATATTTTCTCGAATTTTTTTCTACGAAATGAATAGGATTTCGGGGATATGATTCTTCACCAAAAATGATTGTAATTGACCCCTACAGCCAAAAATATTTTTTTTAGAACGATTTGAAATTTTTTTTTTCGCCGAAAAATTTAGGCACCTACCCCCTGTCGATTTTTCTTAAAACTTCGTTTTTGATTTTTAGTAATTTTATTTGACACCCTACAGAAAAGTTGTGTAATACTTTTTTTGTAGGTACCCATGAGCTCTACTTCAGAAAAAAGTTTCATTGAAATATATTCACTATTGTAGGAGTTATGGCTGTTTGAAAATTGGACCATTTTTATGGGCTTTTTCTTATTTTGCAGGGTCAAGAATCAACTTTTCGGATATTTTTGCGATTTGTACATATTCTCCACCAAAATACACGTAGTTTGCTTTTTTAAACATTAAAATCGTTCAATCCGTTCAGAAATTATGACGTTTTAAAGATTTGCATGAAATTTCAGGGAAGCATTTCTGGCCTCACATTGGATTTTCGGTAAAGAATTTTTTTCTCGAAAGTGGGTAGGATTTCGGGGGTATGTGTAATGACCAAAAATGATTGCGATCGACTCTTGCAACCGAAAATAATTTTTTTAAAACGATTTGAAAAATTTTTTTTCTACCAAAAAATTTCAACACCTACCCAATTTTTTTTCTCGAAAGTGGGTAGGATTTCAGGGATATGTCTATTCACCAAAAATGCTTATAATTGACCTCTGCAACCAAAAATAATTTTTCCAGAACGATTAGAAATTTTTGAATTTAATTGTTAATAACTTTTTAACGGAGCCTCCATCAACAAATTGGTTTTCTTAATTTTCGTCTTATTTTAGCCTGTAGAATCTCCCATTAAAATTTTTTCCCAGGGGTGGCCGAACACCCTGTATTAATCATATAATTCAACTATTTCCGTCATTATTGATTCAATAAAAATTTTTTCATATGAAGTGTTTTAATATGAATAGTAGTATAATACAGGGTGGCTATATTAAATATATTCGGTGCTGTTGACGATACGAAGAAATATCGAAAGAAAAAACTATTTTTTAGAACTTAACAAGTACAAAAAAATAGTGATTGCTTTATAAGGTTTATAATAACTCGAAATAAAAATTGAATATAATTTAGTATGTATTTCAATTGCACAGCCCAAATGTTCAATTATTTAAAATAAAAAATTTCGATTGATTCCTTAATAATGGAAAATATGAATATTATATGCCTTATAAATTATTTCAAAAATATTTAATTGAGTCATAAGTAATAGCTACACTATCAATAAACATACTTTGATATGCTAGAATAAATATACCGTCCCAACGTTTGATAAATATTTTTTCATACTATTACGATATTTTACAATTTCAAATATTTCATGATATTTCAAACATTCTACTAAAACGTATTTTATAAATGCAAAAAATGTAGAAATATATTTCGATTTAAAGTCGGAAATTACTTATGATCGAATTTATTATAAATAGAACAGAGACTATGAAAATATAATTGTGATTCAATTTGTAGTACTTTGAATGATGGTGATCCATAATACACAGGTACAGATCCAACAATAAGGGGTCTCCATAATTTTTCGGTAATATAATCCTGACAGACTGCGTTCTCAAACGCGATAGTAAACTTATAATTGCCAATGAAAGAGAGAAAATCGTCGCTGTTTAATATTTCGAGATAATTTTCCTTTAATCTATATCATAATTATATTATTTACAAAGTTAATATATTGAATACAATTAGACTGTTTTTCTTTTTAAATCTGTAGAGTTTACCTTTTGTCAAACTGAGCATTATTTAAACATGTACCATATGAATCTACTCTTATGTACTTCATTAATTCTGCTACATAGATATCTCTGTTACTTGCAGTATCACAGTCAGATTGTATATAAAGCAGAGGTGCAAGATTTCGTGTATGCATTAGTTTAGTTTTTTCTCTAGTTGGTACAAAATACTTTCTGCCTGAAAGATTGATATAAAATATCAGTTTCTAAACAATGAAATTATGATTTGAAAAAAAAATAAAACATTGCAGAAACATAATTATTTTCTAATTCTTAAGCAATTTGTAATTTGTGGGGTATAGTTATATGTAGTAATAATAGGGAATGTACTATAAGAGGGAAAAGAAAATTGTTCTTAACAATAATTTTAATATATTTAAGGTAGTTAATTGTATCTACCTAATAACTCTGTAACTCCAGGTAAATCGATCAAAGTAAGAGGTACATCACTAAATCTGCTAAATGTTGAGGAGTATGAAAAAAGATTGAGAGTTTCTTGTTGAACAAGAATAGGGTTGTTTCTAGGTGATTCTTCATGAATCAAGCCCCATGGAACTCTGTCCAATTTCCATTTTGGTAAATCATTAATTTGAAAATTAGTACCATAAAAAAGAAAACTCTAAAAAAAAAGGAAAAAAAAGATACAATTATATTTTTCATAATAATTCGATTGTTTTATTTCAGAAAGACACAAACAATTTCTGAATTATAAAATATACTAAAATAATTTACTTATTTAATGTTTTTCACAAGTTTTCAAATTTAAATAATATAAAGAGATTTATAACATTACGCTTATCTTATGATGATATTGGAAAGTTCGATTGCTTGTAAAATAACATGAATAATTTTCACAATTTCTATGTAATCCATCACTTCCAAATGGTGTCCACCATAAAATTATAGGTACTTCGCCTAAAAAGAATATCAACAAATAATTGTTAGTATTCTTTTTAGTTTTATGCATTTACATAATACAAATATTTACAAATTTGCAAATTCAATACATATTACATACCCAAATAATGCTGTCCATTGTTGAATTCAAGTAAACTTATCTGTAAATTGCTTTAGTCTTAAAAACTATCAGTAATAGTTTAAGTTTTTAAAATTTAGTTTTGAGTATTGTAATCATATGAACAATATTTATATATTAAATATTCATTATAATAGATATTTTTGCAAAATTTAAAAATTATTCAATAATAATTTCATTTTTTAAACGAAATAAAATTATCACCACTAATAATAATAATATTTATTTAGTAATTTCTATGTTTTAGCAAAATGAAATTAAAAATTAAATAAAATAAAATATTCCATTTTATATTAGAATTGTACAAAAATTTTTTTTTGTATTCTACATTTAATCCATTCAATTAGCTAATTTATTAGCCATTATTTACAACCAAATTATTCTTAAGTAATATTTTTTACTACAGTGCAACTATTTATGTATATTATTATACAACTGTTATATATTTTATGCTATAATATATACCTGGTAAATTATTACACTTGCTGTGAAAACAATAATTGTCACAAATGCAAGATACACTTTTTGATGGAAGTATAACATTTTATAGTTTTTAATTATCATTTAATGAATTATTATACGAAAAAGCAATAAAAGTTTGCCTCTATGGTGGAAAATTCTTATTAACCAAATTTCTTGATTAGTTTTTTATAAGTTTTATACAAAAATTATTGATAAATCAGAATTTATTAGTAGTAAACTTAAAAGATCGCAATAGCAATAATGCAGAACCCCATTCTAAGTACTTCACTGAAGCAATAATAAAAAATTGTTCAATGTTAACTACCTACATTATAGTTAGACTAAAGTTACCGACAATAACATCAGTTGCAAACAACAGTTTAAGAAATGTATTCAACGTAAATAATGATTATGTATGACTGTGTAAGTACTGTGTATAAAAAAAGTTGTAATAATTTCTCGAAATAGAACTTTGTTCCATCATTTTAATGGTTAATGTTTTCACAAATTTAAAGCAAAGAAATAATAGAATGATTCATTAATGAAATTACCAATCCGAAATAAATTATTTCGATTAGTTATTTATGGTATGGTATATATCTACACACGCACGAACTATATCTACATAGTTGAACCGGAAATTTATGTACTGCGTAAAGCAACGTGTAGTTACACTAGTTACCTCAAGTTTAGTAGGGAGCGCTAGTAGGCATTGTAATTCTAGGGATTTGTTGAGTGTTGTGTGAATGCACATGCATGAATATGTTCGCGCGAGAATTTGGTTAGAAGAATAAATGAAATTAAGTTTATACGAATCATTGCATTTTATAACATTTTTTGTGAATGGTGGAATTGCAAATATTTATTACTTGTTATGGTTTTATTTGCACATTTAATGTTTTATTGGATTTTTATAATACGCAATTTTATGTTAAACGTATCAGTGAACATCGATGTATCGATATATCGATGGACTTTTGAAAGCTTATGATAATAGACTAATTAACAGAACACAAAGAGCAATGATATCTTGAATGTCTTTAACAATAAGTAAATGACCCGACAATAGGGCATATAAAACTTGATGTTATCAATTACAATAGATTCCCGGACTACAATGGAGATCCTCTCATGACGTACTAGTCTTTATTGTTTATAGATTTTGCTATCTGGATGAAATTTGAATCTCCTTTATATTATTTGCGGCCTTTGCACAAGCTGCTTGAAATCCTTTCGCGTTCCATTCTCGGCATATACAGGGTGTTCCCTGTAACGTGAACATTCCGAACATCTCCATCTTTTTTTTGAAAATACGAAAATAAGTCAAAGAAAAAGATAGTTTGTTTCAAAGAGGCAAATATAATCAGATATCTTTGGTGAGGGAATCGTGTTAAAAGAAATCATCTCTATTCGCAGTATTTAAGACAATTAGCAAATTTATTGCAAAATTATACTCGTAACCATTATTAAAAATGTAGAATGTCATGAATACTGTCACCTTAACTAAAAAACACCTTTTGTTTACAATAGATATACATAAAACCTGAGTAGAGATAACGTTAAAGCCACTCATTAGTAATTTCGGTACAATTTGCGAAATATGTTATTCGGGCTTCCATACAGCTGTCACCTACATTATTATTTAAAATAATAAAATATCTTTCAATCATATTATTGAGTAAAGCACTAGTTAAACGGTACTAAATGCCCAGATTGCTGAATGTAGTTACCTTCCTGTTCAATTACCGTTCAACTCGCAGTGTACCCATCCACAATAGTGGCTACATCTTATTTTCTTCAATCTATGAATAAACTTTTCTGCAAACTGTTTTGCATTATTCTGCATTTATAGCTGTTGCAGTTAGTGTTCACTATTTTTTTTTGCTATGCGTCTACAATTTTTCCTAAAAATCAGATTCAATGTAACAAGGATAAATATTATTTTAAAAATTAATTTAACTTAAATTCGCTGAAATAATATGTAGATTTTACGCTTTACACATACTATATAGTGCAATATATATTAATTATATATAATCCCAATATTATACGTGCGTAACACAATTTTCTAGGATGTTATGTAAACGCAAGTTAGTCATGGTTATGAGTTACGATCACGGTTACGATCCAGATCACGATCACAGGCACGGTACAGTCATGCTTCTGACTTTCCTTTGACGGCCAACGAACTCTCTCATTCCTTCTCTTTTTCTCGGTTCGTTCTTCTTTACTCTCTATCAGTTACAATTTGCCTAACGACGGTGCTAAATGCATTTAGGTTACGGTGAAATAATTTTTTGTTCCCGATAAAGTCAAATATATACATATAATATAACGGTCGTTCCAAAGTAATTTTTACAAATGTAGTAACTAATACATATTGCACATTGTTTATAAAACATGTAAAACAATTTTGGCAACATGCTTGCAGTACTATTTTATAAATTACAGTACATTTGTGTATTACATAAAATTTACATAGTGCATAGATATACTTATTGTTGTAACTGTCGTTTGGAAGTATCAGTTAACATAAATCATTTTTTCTATGCTCGATAGAAATGCCTATTATTTGTATAATCATAAAAATAAAATTATTAATAACGTAAATATAACATCTAATATTGTACAATAATGCTTTTCGCATGAATTGAATTGTGTGACGAAATATAAGTTTGAGATCTAATTGCAAGCGCAAAGAAAAGAAACGTTTCGTTACCATTGTAATTAGCTTCATTAGGGGGTCAGATGACACAGTGATACAGTATCATCAGCAAGAATCCGGGCCGCGAAGGCTTAAATAATTTCACAAAGGTAGAAATTTGTAATTAAATGTTCTGCGTCCGCGATTTGCGAGAAAAAAGACAAATCAGTGCAAGCCTCTCGTTAGACACGCTCGGAAGTTCCAGACTTCCTGAATGAAATTGGATAAAATTCTGACCATCCCATTAAAACGAATAAATTTTTAATAGTTACGCGTCCTTGATTTGTTATTGTACATGTTACATCTTTTTTTCAATATCTTTTAATTAGATTATAATATCAATATCGCGTACCAATCAAAGCTGCGTAATTAATTTTTCAATACAAATATACTGATTATCGACTGGTCAACGTTCATTCTTTCAGAAATATAGAAATAAATAACGAAATAACGTATAAGAATTTGTAAAGCTTGGATAAATTTTTATTATAAAATAAGATTTATTTAGTTAAGAACTAAAATCTTATGATTACACAGTATAATACATTTTTTAAATCTTTTGTCTAAAAGTCAGTTTTTTTTTTAAATTGTGTTTTCTAGATATTTTTCATATTTGAGGAATATGAACGTTAAATAAGGGGTACGATATATACAGAAAGTAAGTGAACGAGATATCGAAGAGAAATGTATCTTGTTCCGTAATATAATATTTAACGATTAAAATATACTGAAATGACAATTTGATTCGGGTTAGAGGATGTACCGTTTACTATTTGAAATTAGAAAATTTTCCTATTTCCTTTGAAAAAAAGTTAATTATCATCCCAGAAACTCTATTGTAACATAAGTAGGACAAAATAACTGTACACCGTTTAACTGTAAACTGTCTATGACAACAAGATTAAATTGCTAACTATGTAGATATACACGAGTTTTATTAAAGAATATAATAAAACTTTTTTTTTATAGTTAACTGATCGATAAAAATTTCATAAAAGAAAATAGACAATTATTCATAAGTTTATTTAAGAAGTATTGTCAGTTACAAACTTAAATTTTCAACGAAATACATAATAGTATTATTAGTAAATATATACCAGGAAACAATAAATATAATCAGTAAATATTTTTATTTTTTTCGCTAGTAACATAAAGGAAATGTGGAATTTGTAACACTTATAAAAATAGCAACTTCCGTCTTTCTTTCTCGAAATTCAGTATAAAAACTGCTATTAATTCATAAATCTTATACATATTTTTGACATCTCACATTAAAAATTAATTTTTTAGCTTCTTAGTGGAAAGTTCTGTCCTCCATATGTAGATGATGTGGCAATCAATGTATTAATAAACTTAGGTACTGCATACCTGTGCTTAAAACCTTAGATAATGATTTATAGTATTATACATTTATTTAAAGTAATGCTTACAAAATTATACGAAAATATATTATCACAATATTGATTTTACCGAATAATTATTATTTATTAAGAGTTCTGTTGCATTCAATATTTCATATTTAACGGATATCTAAATATGCATATCACGTGTGTAATATGCCAGTGATTATGAAAGTGGCTCGAGTTAATTATTTTTTATTTTTAATATGTTTATTATTTTACATTAGTATAACGTAGATCGGTGTGGAACAAAATAACTAATAAATACAATTTTATTTGGCTTAGACTACTTTCAGAATTATCAGCACAAATATGCCAGACATTTCGAAATCTCCATGAAATGTGCATAGTGAATATTTAAAAACAAATAACAAATAAGAGTAAAAATGATGAGAATTGAAAAAGATGCAACACAGTGCTATTGGGAAAACAGCAATTACAAAGTGGGGTCGTCGATCCACAGTTCACGGCCCTCCAGAAAGTCGACAGTTCGATGTATGCTTGTTCCCCACCGTTCTCTTTTTCTGTTTCCCCTATCTTTCACGTTTCCCTTATTACAACGGCGCACGCGCGATATCCTGATAGAATTGCACAGGGCCGTACACCTTCAAGGAATAGTGCTAGTTTTGTTTCGTTCATAGCAGTAAATAACATTGTCTACTAAACGATATTCGATGGTATTACGTCGCTTTTGGAGCAATTAAAATTATCATATATTAAATCGGTTCAACAGCAGCGCAATTAGTGGAATTAACAATTCTAATAAACGTACTCCTATAATATTCTGTTCTATGCACAGTCCTGATTCTATGGTGAGTTCAGATGTTGCGCATGCGTTGGAAGTCCTGTGAGATCCTTACACAATCGCGAGAAAACCAACGAGTCAAGTCAGTTGCCGGGTATCTTTGTTGTGACGAACGTATTTTAGTGACCGTGATTCGTACTTTTCTTGCTTCCTTCTCTCTTTTTTTCAGTGTTCTTCCACAACAAGTACGTAATTCTATTTTCTTTTCTATCTCTCTATCAGGTAAGTTTATAGATCTGCTTGGCAACAGTAGCTTAACTTTCCTCGACGATTTCCGTCATTTCGTTTCGAATAGGTGTATTTATTCGTCAAATTTATGCACCCGAAGTACAATTGCGCAAATACATATTACTATTATTGATTTATCGATTACTTTTACATGCTTAATGAAAATCTTTGTAACTTTGTATAAAAAGTATTATTTTTTATTTTATTCATTGTTAAATTGTATCTTTATTTTAAATTATCGTGTGTAACTTTGATATCCTTGTAATTGTTAAATACCTTAATTTCTTGAAATTATTTCGTATAATCACCTATTTCAGATTCATCATTTGTGTTATAATATTTTAATCATTTTGCATTTCATGTTTATAATTTGAATCTTCGATGGCATCGATCGGGTTACATTCGTTTGTTTAAAACGATTCGAAGTTAGTTATTTACGAATTGAACAAATAAAGTTTCAGTCATTCCCCTGGCTTTCCTATTGTATTATTGATTTTACATTGCGCTTTAGGAAATTGAATTTTGATATTGAATAATTTTTCAAATTTACATTTAATATTCTCGTAGTTAAAATTTTCATTTTCATGTTAAATAACTTGTTTCGATATAAGTTAAATAACGAAGGAAGAAATATTTTTCCGCAAATACGTTTTTCTGTTCGTTTCATGTTTGATGAGTCTTGACGATTAGACATTATATGGCGTGAAGTTTAATTAGATTGGTACGGTTCAAACGATTCTAGGTTTAAAGAGATCTTACCTAAACTTAGATTTAAGTTTAGAGCATTCTAACGAAAGTATTTCGTGAAAAAAATACAAAATATTCTTTTCAAAATAATAAAAAAAGTAAATTTATCATAGAAATAAATTTAATTCATTTTTATACGAGCAGTCAAAATTTTGCACAGGACAAAACATTTTTTATTGTCTTTCCATTAGACGAGTTGGCCCCACCCAGACGGAAGTCACGTAGAAATGAGTCACTGAATTCAGAGTTTAAAATAAATTATCTCTTCGGAAAAAAAAATTTGGGACAAAAATACCAATATACAAAATTTCGGAACATGTCGATTAAATTATTTTTTAAGGTTGGGTAGGCTCGTATCTTCAGGAATATAATTTTTATCCTGGGATGTTATAACATTTTATTATTATATTATATAATCATTTAGTATACGATAATCATAAATATTTAATGAACGTAAAAATTTAAATGTTAACTACTGCAAAGATAATTCAGATTAGTCGTAAATAAATATTGAAGATGCATCTTTTCTCTGCACGAATATTTGCCGAACTGTATACGAAAATAATTATTTTAAATTTGCATTCATTCATTATTACATATAAAATAATCCAATATTACTTTTAGTTATTTTACATGAAAATGAAAATGTTAATACAATTAATAATGAATATTTTTGTTTTTCATAAGAGCATATTATATTAAAATATTTTATTAAAATTGTTTACATCTTATTTTTAATTCAAAATAATTACTAAAATTTTATTCTTTTCTATTGTTCTTTAATTTAAAGATTCAAAGTAATTTATTTTTGTTACGAATTTATAAACTTAACTGAATTACGAGTCTTTATATTTTCTATATTCGATCAACTATTTTGATCGAATAAAAATTTAAAATATAAAGACTATAGTTGTAAAATATTTTATAGGTTTTATATTAAATTTAATACCTGATTTGCTCTTGATTGCAATTGCAGAAGCAATTTATAGGATTTTTACCACACGCGCGCCTAAACGTCAATTGATTAAACTAAACGATGCAGACCAACGGTTCTGAAAATGTCGGTTCCGAAAATGCAAACGAGAAAACGGGATGGACGGTAATCTTTAACTTTTTAAAAACCATATTTCTTATCAGTTTTCGTGTGTAGATTATGTCTATCAGAAACTATTGTTTTTACATTTATCGAAAGTATCTAGTTTAAAACAGTTAATTAAAATTAATAACTAAAGTGGTTCATTTGATAAAAATTAATGTTTGAATCAAATCAGTTTAATCGATGATTATAAATAAGTTATATTTCTTTAGGATCGAATCATTACTTTCATTTAATTAAATTCAATATTGAATCTATTTTTCTAAACATTTATTTTATTAATAAATGTATTATATTTATATTTTTAGGTCGGATTAATAAATGGAAAGTTTAAGTACCTTACAGCAGAAACTTTTGGATATAAAATTAATGCAAATGGCTCTAGTCTAAAGAAGAAGCAATTATGGACTCTAGAAGGCAGCGAACGACGAGTTTACCTTCGGTCTCATTTAGATCGTTATTTGGCAGTGGATCAGTTTGGAAATGTTACTTGCGAGGCAGAGGATCCAAACAATCTTGGTTGTGCATTTCAAATTCAACTGGCTACTGATGGTATTTGCAAATATTTCTTTTTAACATTATTTTAATTTATTTTTATCTTTAAAGTCAAAATTAAAAATTTTAAGTATTTAAATTTCTGTGTAACCACAATTTTTTGAGCTATACAGGTAAGATCTACTGGGTCAGTTTTGATCTTTAATAAGATGCCCTTCGTAGACTTTCCAGAAGAAATTTTTTTCATATTAGGTTTTAATATTTTTCTACCCCTACACTTTTTATTCATAAAGTGGTAGTTAATGATTATCAAAAAATATTAACCTAATTACAAGAAAAAAATATATAGACTGATTACAGATTTTTTATTTAGAACATACATTTTATACCAAGCATAAAAACATCTATTTACTAAAACTCATATGAACTCAATGTTACTTGTATTCCACATATATATTTTATGCGAATGCAAGTGTATGTAAACCAATATACCAAACATATTTTACATTTCATAGTAATGTAATATAAATAAAAATGAATAGTATAAATGAATCAACCAATCAACAAATTTATTAATGTTTATATTCATGAGGTTATTTATGTACTCAGTTACATTTAAATGTACAAAGATTCTTAGCCTTTTTTTACAAGGTACAAATATAATTGTTGTTTATAGAATAATAATACAGTAAAACAGTTTTTCGTGTTTGAAATACCACATGGGGAAGTAAAAGTAATCTCAAGGTAAGCTTGGTTTTTTATTAGGGCATTATTACTTCATGTAGATATTAAGTCTGATACGTAAAAGTCGAATTTAATGACTTCATAAAATACTTTTGAAACTAGTCAAGATTAGACAATCACAAGTTAGTTAATCAAGTGACTTCCATTAGAAATGTTTGCTGCAACAATGATTTGATATTATTTTTCTTCTTCAGCAATTACTGTATTTTTAATTTACGGACAAGGTTTTGTTCTAGAACTTTTTGTTTCATATATAGTATTTTAGATACATAAAGAAATAGTCATACTCGTATATTCTGTAATTCCTACTGTGTGCAAGTAAAATCGTATTCTGATAACAGTATAATTGTAAATGCTCAAATTAGAGAAAATACCAAGTAAAACGTATATATGAGAAGATGAGTCCCAAAGGGTCATAGAGGAAAGCATAACTGTTTCTTGGCGCCGTTTATGGACGCACACTCGGACGTCTATGTGCTCTAGCTCAGGGGTTTTTAACCTGGGGTCCATGGACCCTAAGGAGGTCGTAATTAAATTTAAGGGGGTCCGCGAACTTCCACATGAAAATATTCAATATTTATTTTCGTTACGATTTCATCCTTTCAATGTTTCGACATTACCATAGCGATGGAAGTAAAATAAATACTTTATCGAAAGAAACAAGTTCGAGTTAATTTCTTCCATAATTAACGAAGATATAGATCGTTATTTTGTTTGAATGTAGGGAATAATGAAGTGTGCGTCGAACGAAAATTGCTTTTTCTGTGAAAATTCACTCTGAACATCAACCCTTAATGTTTTTTCGTTTTGTCAATGTAAGTTTGTAACGGTACGAGATAGTGTACATTAAAACATTGTTTGGTTGTTTATGGTTCACCGCATTATTGTAAATAAATTGATCTTTTGTTATTTACGTGAGAGATAAAAGCAATCATCCTATACAAAGAGTTGATCATTTTAGGCGATCTATCGAAATGTAAAAAAATATAATTTTTTATTCACATGTATTTTTATTTAATTTACATGTATTATCGTACCGAATAATTTTAATTTAATTTATTTCTGTTACATAAATGGAAAGCATAGTTTTTAGACGTTTCCGTTTTTTGTAATCTTGCGTAGTAGCACAAACGTAATTCTGATAGTGTTGACATCACTACAATAGCATTTCCTTTGATATCGTGCGTGATAGTGGTGAAAGTCGCGGAATATCTACATTCCCGAAATAAGTTTGCTTATTTTTGACGCCGCCAGTGTCCTATCTAAATCACAGTGACCTTGAAATATGTTATTTTTGCGACAAGTATAGGATAAGAATATCTGCTGTTTATGCATGCATTCCTCTCGCTTTTACGCACCCAGTGCAGTGAGTAAACCGCAGTGTTTGACTGAAAATTTATACCCGAGTCAAGTGTCAAAGTCAGTGAATTTAGCTGACAGTGCTCTACAGTGGATGAAATTTCTATAAGAATATTACTATTTCGAATAAAAATGGCAAGAATTCTGATTCTAATATTAAAGAAATTCTAAGAATTAATTAAGAAACAATAAGAAACAGAAAATCAATGTATCTTATAAGCAAAACATTACAATTTAATGCTGTAAAGACGATTGAAACTGGCCCAGCAAATTTCAATGACATACAAGGTGTTCGGCCACCACTGGGAAAAATTATAATGGGGTATTCCAGAGGCCAAAATAAAACGAAAATCAAGAATACCAATTTGTTGATGGAGGCTTCGTTAAAAAGTTATTAACAATTAAATTAAAAAATTTCAAATCATTCTAAAAAAATTATTTTCGGTTGCGGGGGTTAATTAAAATCATTTTTGGTTATTACACATACCTTCGAAATCCTATCCACTTTCGAGAAAAAAAATCGGGTAGGTGCCGAAATTTTTTGGCAAAAAGAAAATTTTTCAAATCATTCTAAAAAAATTATTTTCGGTTGCGGGGGTTAATTACAATCATTTTTGGTTATTACACATACCTCCGAAATCCTACGCACTTTCGAGAAAAAAATTCAGTACGGGCGGAATTTTAAATGTTAATAACTTCTTAACGAAGCCTTCATCAACAAATTGGTATTCTTGATTTTCGTCTTATTTTGGCCTCTAGAATCTCGCATTAAAATTTTTCCCAGGGGTGGCCGAACACCCTGTATATTTTATAGTTACTCAAGAAATATCAGCATGTTTAGTTTCTTTGAATTTGTACTTCTCAACAGGTTTAACTCTAGATTAGGAAAAAAAATATTGTACCTTTCAGTACCTTTATTTTCACTTAATAATTTAAGAACGTTTTGGAAGCTATTACTGTCGTTTCTAAAATACATTTAACCGAATTACTGACATCCTAATCACTGGCAATTCCTGGTACAGTACCTCTCTCGATAATGTGCGGGTCGCGGACCTGAGCCAGCGAACATTAGCGAGAGATTACTTTATATAGGGTGTCTCACCTATACCAGACCATCTAAATATCTCCTCTAATTGTGGCACCACAGAAAATATTTTGTATATAATTTAAATTTTATTAAAACCGGTTCTACGAAAACTACAAAAATGATACAACCATTCGATATACAGTTACGCTTCGATAAAACGTAAAATTCTGTTTCGGTAAAATATAGGTCGTTGTCTTTAACACTGTGAGTTTAAAACTCGGTTGGTTGAACTTTAAAGCTTGTCGCGCTTATTGGGTTGTAGCCATTAGCACACATCAGACACTTTTAGCTTGAGATAAAAAAGATCGATTCTAGGAACCAAATTTGCATTATCGTTCCGTTAAAATGTAACGAACGGTCCCCAACTTCTATGTTTTATCGAAGTACTATTGCATATGGATTTCGGACATGGAAAGGATGTATAAGATTTTCAGACGTTATACTCATTTCAAATATAGTTAATTTACACGTTACAAAAAAGAATATCTGTTTTCATAAAAAATAATCACTGGTACATAATTTAATACTGTTTAATTTACAAATTAGGAAGCGGAAGATGGGCTTTGAAGAATATTCAGAGAGGATATTTCCTAGGCTCAAGTCAAGATGAGCTTAAATGTGTGGCCAAAGCTCCAGGAGAAGCTGAGTATTGGCTTGTGCATCTTGCAGCTAGACCTCAAGTAAGTTATATTTTAGATATCAACAAATGAAAATTCCATATTTTTTTTTATCTTCGTATGTAGGTATTAAGTCTTCAATAGTCTGGCTAAAAATAATAATACATGTACCCTGAAGAGCCTGTTTGATCCCTAAAATAATTTAAGAAAATATAATTGATATATGATATCCTCATAAATACATTATTATCGAACCAATACATTTTAAACATGTTTAATAGTTTTCTACATTTCATTGTATGACAAAATGTATAAAATGCAGCTCAAAAAGGAAAATATATTCTTTAGGTAAATTTAAAATCTGCTGGAAGAAAACGTTTTGCTCATTTGAGTGCAACACAAGATGAAATTCATGTGGATGCACCAGTTCCTTGGGGAGAGGATACCCTCTTTACCTTAGAGTTTCGTCCTATCTCTATAGAAGATAATGGTCAAGAACATGTGAAATCTGAGGGTGGACACTATGCTCTCCATACTTGCAATAATAAATATCTGGCACGCGATGGAAAACTTTTGGATTCCTGTACACGAGACTGTCTCTATGCAGCCGAGTTTCATGCTGGATTACTTGCGCTGAGGTTAGTCTTATTAATATTCATTTTATTGTTTTATTATAATAGTATTATATTACTAAAGGATTATACTATAGTAATAGTAAGGCATGGATCTTTTTTAACTCTTTCACGACGGTTGGATAAACGCGCTACGACGTCTCCGTTGTTCGGAATTGTGAGTCGCCATTTTACTGCGGAAATTATTGTCTTCGTCATATTTGTAACACTTAAATCAGGAAATATTATCCAGCAGCAGCAGAGATTCTTATTCTTATCGTTCACGTTTTTTTTAACGGAATTACATATTTTTATCGCTGTGACGTAACTGATATCAAGATAAATACAATAACACATAACGTGACATTTAAATTTGACTTTGTATACGAAAAATAGTCAAGGTCATTTTAAGGTCATATTATCGTACGTTACTGCATTTGTTATGACATCTGTTGTAGAAATTCGGTGTACGGAGCTAGGTAGTCATTAATAACATGCACGTACCACTCAAGAAGGAAATGCAAAAATCATTATTCGAAATATTGAAATTATAGTATGAAAAGGAAAAACGTATTGTATATATATCGATATAGATCAAAATACAAACGAGATATAAAGATGAATAAACGATACAATTGTTTGAATTTCCAGAGGATAGGAGGATAGGACGCTAGGATGATTTTCTATTAGATTGTAACGGTTATAGTGTTTTTGTTATTGCATGTTCTGTTTTGTTACTTCAATCCACGATGGTTTATGCGCGTCGGGAAGCTAGCTAAAATTATTTTCCAGCTGTTGTTGCTATTAATTGATGTACATCATTTATTACTTTACTACACAGTAATGGAATTAGTATTATTTTAAGACGAAATGTATGTAATGAATCCTCTAATTTGGAAATGGACCCGGAGTCTGTTGGCCGAGGGTTAATATGATACAGTCATCTTAACAGTAATGCATAAACTTAGTACTTGCAATCAAATGCTATACAGGGTGTTCGGTCATCCTTGGGAAAAATTTTAATGGGAGATTATAGAGGCGAAAATAAGATGAAAATCAAGAATATCAATTTTTTGACTGAGGCTTCGTTAAAAAGTTATAAAAAAATTAAATTGAAAAATTTTAAATCATTCTGAAAAAATTATTTTTGGCTGCGGGGCTTGATTACAATCATTTTTGGTGAATAGACGTACCCCCGAAATCCTGCGCATTTTCGTGAAAAAAATTATTTACTGAAATTCTAATATGAGGCCAAGCATGCTATCCTGAAATTTCATGCAAATCTTTAAAACGTCATAACTTCTAAACGGACTGGACGATTTTAATGTTTAAAAAAGCAAACTACGCGTATTTTAGTGAAGAATATGTAGAAATCGCAAAAATATTCGAAAAGTTGATTCTTAACCCCGCAAAATGAGAAAAACCTCATAAAAATGGTTCAATTTTCAAACGACCATAACTCCTACAATAGTGAATATATTTCAATGAAACTTTTTTCTGAAGTAGAGCTCATGGGTACCTACAAAAAAGTATTACACAACTTTTCTGTAGGGTGACAAATAAAATTACTACAAATCAAAAACGAATTTTTAAGAAAAATCGACAAGGGGGTAGGTGCCTAAATTTTTCGACGAAAAAAAAAAATTTCAAATCGTTCTGGAAAGATTATTTTCAGTTGCAGGGGTCAATTACAATCATTTTTGGTGAATACACATACCTCCGAAATCCTACTCACTTTCGAGAAAAATATTCGAGAAAATATGAAATTCTTCAACAAAATTAAAAAATTTCAAATCGTTCTAAAAAAATTATTTTTGGTTGCGGGGGTCAATTAAAATCAGTTTTTGTGGATCGACATACCTATGAAATCCTGCGCATTTTCGAGGAAAAAAATTCAAGACGGACAGAACTTTAAACGTTAATAACTTTTTAAAGAAACCTCCATCAACAAGTTAGTATTCTTGATTTTCGTCTTATTTTGGCTTCTAGAATCTCCCATTAAAATTTTTTCTAGGGGTGGCCGAACACCCTGTATATTTATATATATTTTCTCCACAAAGTCTGTAAGAATTAACTGGAACGTCGATGATCTTGAAATTTCAACTGAAATGGAACATAATTCATTTCTCAAAGCTTTGTTTCTGTACTTTTTTTTTAACACATTTCCGGTCGCAATAAGTGGATCATCTTATATAATTAGCTATTTTTAAAGCATCAGATACTCAACGAATGGTATCTATGTATAAGAAATCCTTAAATTGTTTAGGGAAACGTAATTATCAATCTTTAAAATGATTCCAATGCATAACAATGAGTTTTCATTAATTAAAGAGATTTGTATGGAGCATATTTGGCGCCTATTGGAAGCAAGGCTGTCTTAAAATCACGATCAACGACAGTAACACGAGATGAATTATTCTCTTTGGAGGAATCGCTACCACAAGCATCATTCGTAGCTGCTCTAAATCAACGATACGTTTCCGTGAAACAAGGTATTTTAGATACTTTCGTGTACGAGTGTAAATGCAAAATGTACGCAGTCGATTTTCAAATCCGATTTTCTCAAAAACTAAACCTCGAAGGGGACATTCTATTTACTTTTTCGTCATCACTTTATATTATCATAAAAATCACTCTATGTTATTCCACTCTATACAAAGCTTTCTTCTCGATCAAAAAGTGAAATTATATCAGTTTCTAACATTCGATTAGAAGTTTCAGTTTTTTAGATTTTTAAACAATGTACAAAGTGCTCTCGAATACCTATGTAGGTAGCAATAAATCCATTGCTGTTCTAGGAGTTGATGTAACAGCTAATCAAGATGAAATCTCTGGACACGAAACTTTTCAATTAGAATTTGATCGTGTAACTAAAAGGTGGTACGTGCGTACTATGCAAGATCGTTATTGGAGCCTTGAGGCTGGAGGAGGAATTCAGGCATCGGAACATAAACGTTCGTCCAATGCTTTGTTTGATTTGATTTGGCAATCGGAAGATGGTACAGTGGCTTTGCGCGCAAACAATGGCAAATTTTTGGCAACTAAACGCTCCGGACATCTCTATGCAAATGCAGATTCTGTAAACGGGTCGGATTCGGATACTAGCAAATATTACTTTTATTTGATGAACAGACCCGTTTTAGTTTTGCGTTGTGAACAAGGATTCGTAGGACCTAAAAGCGCATCTAGTTCGAAACTAGAATGCAACAAAGCTATCTATGAAATCATCAGAGTGGAGAGATGCGAGCGCGGAATCGTTAGATTTAAAGGTAAAAGATTCTCTAAAGGATTTTTAAAATGAAATGCTTTGCATGTTTATAGTATAAGTTTGTACAGTCTGAGTCTCCATGTACAAAGTGGAAAAGTCCGTTTAAATATGAAGACTATTGGGGTGAAAACAGGGATGCCAGAATGAATTGTGGTGGTCATCTATTGCTAAATAAAAAGTACTATTGGGATAACGATTTAAAATCGGTGAAACGAAATTTTCCTAATAAAAATCGAGGTTTTATCTTTTGAGGTATCCGAGTTTGGTATTGGTCAGATTTAGTTGCAGGAGTTCCTTTTCGTTGTTTTCTATATCATTTCATAGCACTGAATGTGTTTTAATGTTATTTCAATAATAAATACTGTTCATTTTATTTTTTGTATGTTTCATTTCCTTATTATTTATATTCTTTAGAATGCCCTAATTGGGCTGAAATTTGAAGGTTTGACAAATTTATGAGTCGTGATCAGACGATACGTTATTTGTCATAGAGATTTTACAATTGTTTTTTTTCGAAATTACATTTTTAAAGTTTTTTCAATTCGACTCCTACAATAACTGGAATTTTCTAAAAAGTCTCCATAGCTAAAGTATTTGAAGCACACTTTTGCTGGTTGTATCTTTCCCGATGATCTTTTATTATTTAAGCCCGAGCCTGTTATTTTTGTAACTGTATTTCAAACGTGGTCAATCTTGCAGTTAGGGGGCAGCTATTATATAATGTAGGCTGTCATTTTCACAATAGCTGTGTCAAGATGGCGAACTATCGCCGCACATCTTATTGCACATTCTCTTTCGAGCAATACGAACCATAATTTTGGTTTCTCCTATCAAAAAAGGAATAGTTTGACCTGTTTGAATCTCTGCTTTGCACTTGCTTCCCAAGCGCACTTGCTTGGCTTAAGTTACGCCGTAACATTGTTGTAGGACTTCTTTTCTTCTGAAAAGTTGCTGGGTATCAGCACGAATTGTAGAATTTACTTTCTTTAATTTTTAAACGTTCAGGAAATCTAACACTTTTTAACGTAACAATAACAGTTTATAAAGGCAAGTCAGGCCGCATAGTAGTAGAATTTCCAAAACTACAAATTAACTTAACAAAATACTAAAAAATATGGGGTTTAAATGGCGAAAAGTAGTAGTATTAGTGAAGTATCAATAGAAAGACCAAACATAATTGTGTGAAGAGGACACGGATATCGTGAAAAAATGAAATTAGTTCCATCAACGTGATTAAGTGTGAACGAGAAAGAAGGTAGGTGTCAAAATGCCTGAATTGGTTTCTCGTTTTCGGATTTGATTACATAATTTAATTATTAAGTATTAAATGTGACATTTTTCTAGCAATTGCCAATTTCTTCCCAACAAGATCATGTCTATTTTGAGCTAAATTGACTATCATAAGTAGAATTTAAAATAAATATTGATTTCATATAACTATTCTTTACAGATACTGAATTACAATTTGTGTACGTTCATTTATTTATTATGTACATATTTATTAACACGTTGACCGCCATGTTGGTCTCTAATGACCGGTACTTTAAACTTACAACGTATTTCAAAATTTTTTACGACGAAAGAACCTTAATACATGTAAAATTTTAAACAATATCATCAGAAATGCTATAGAATAATAGAAACACTATAAAATTATCGTAATTATAATTTAAATAAATGACGAGGACCTCTCTAGACTTTAAAATCTAGTGCGGCGGTCAACGTGTAAAGTAATACTATATTGTTTATTTCTTATAATAGTGTTTTTTATATGTAAATAAAATTTATCTGTATATCGAATATAATACGGCATATCGTATTATCCGTGAGAGAAAATACTAATGCAACGGTGAAACTTTATTACTTTCGATTCCTTCATACAAATTTTTTAAACACATTCGTTATATTTTTCTGATTAAAACAAAACCAAACATGACATAATTTGGATTATATTTACACATTTATTTAATAAGTACATAGTAACTCATTTTTTACTTATTAAATAGATAAAAATGTTTCAAATTATGTCGTGTTGTTTGGTTTCATTTTTTCCAGGATAGTTTTATTATTATGACACTGAAATTTTAACAAATTAATCGTCTAATGAAGGTTTTAAATAGGAAAAAGTTGGATATGTGCCCGAAAATTGGGACCCCCAAGCCAGGCGATCATGGAGTCGATGAATCGATTCTAATTATAGAAACTGAGGTTCTTCTCAGTTGCAGAGCTTTGTGGTGTGTTAAGGGTAATCCCCCACTGAGTGGTGGGGATGAGCACCGCGCATTTATGCTGTAAATCAATTCGGGCATATATCCAATGTTCACTGTATTAAATTTCTAACTACATAATGTTATGTTTTTGCAAAGAGGGTGCCGAAATCTCTTAATATATAAAGTTACAGTTAAATTGGTTATACGAAGAAATTTGAACCGAGGTTTTGGACATTCTCTGCATTCCTCCGATAGTCTTCATATAATTTATATGAAACAAACTCTTAATTTTACTCTAAGATTTGTTATAATAGTTTACACTGCGAGTTATACAGAGCGTAGTATTGTATTTAAGATATTTTTTAAATTAAAAATATGTGTTCTTAATAATTTTGTATCATAGGTCAAAATGGAAAGTATTGGCATGCAGATAGTGAAGGAGTAAACGTGGATTCCGATATACCATCTGATGGTTTTTATTTGGAATTACGAGAACCTTCTCGTATTTGTATTAAACACGCCGATGGCCGATATCTTACAGCAGGAAAGAATGGAGCACTGCGTTTGGGAGAAACAGATTATGAAACTGCTACAAAATGGGAATTCTAATCAACAATGACCATGCAAAAGCTGTGTTCTTTTCAAACACGTTTCGAATTCATTCTGTTTTTATACATTTGAAAAAATAATATTTAAATTTAGTAACGAAAAGGCAAATAACACGATTTAAGTAATTTTATAAACGACGATTTAATAAAAGATTTTATAAGGTATGAAACTATTAGGAATGAAAGACTACTTAAAATGAAGGTTAGAACGAAAGTATTCGATCGATGTTTTAAAAGAATATAGTTAAAATCCACTGCCCCTTTTTATAGCTTTGAATGTAATCTAATATCATATTTATAAGTACAGGAAGAGCTCCTATCAAGTACTTAATTAGGAGTACATTGTCGAATTGACTTTCCTACGATTTTTTATATTACTTTTAACTAATAACTTTCTTTACTCACGAAATATTGTATAAGACTGATGATTGCAGAGTAATTAGTGGTTATTACACTGTTCCTTAAGTAAAAAAGATTTTAAGATCGCTTTATTATTTTTTCGTGATTAAGTAATTGAATTATTTCTTAGTCGTGTAAATTGGAATTATTTTCCATGAATCTCATTTTTTATTTGGGTCACTTCATTTCTCAATACATAACGCTCAACTTATTGGCTGTTTATCCATTAATGGCAACAATCTATTTATCAATTTTTAATAATATTTTATACTGCTCAAACTTACGAAATTTTTCAAATACACTATATTTTTAATCGAGGTATAAATAGTAGTGGAAGTAACGTAGTAAAACAAAAAATATTAATAATCTGGCCGATCGTTTGTGTTAAAAAAAAATTCAGTTTTCTAGTCTTTACATTAATTATTATTGCTATTCCTATTCTATTCCTTGAATACCTATGAAAATGTTCATGCACTACACAACATACTTCCGAGGTATGTCAATAAGCAGAATAGTATTTCAATTAAGAAAACTAATCATTCCATAAAATGAACATATTTACTTTTTATTACTCAATCATATACTATTAACGTAAACGCACAAATTCATCGTTAGTGTAAACTTGCTATCTAGTGTACATACCTTTACAAAATCAATGTAATAATCGAATTAATATGTGTATTTTGAGACCATGCTATTTCTACATTACAAATACACATTCCGCGAACTACGTAATGGATGAAACTTTTTTAGAACTATTTTTGGATAAAATCAAATTTCATATGATTTAGTACAGATTTGATGAACGTGCGACTTATTGATTAATCGATCAATATATAAAGCTTTCCCTTTTTTGTTATTTTAATATTTTCGAAATGAACCGACATTTTGCTTTCACAAAAAAGGAGAAATTATTTTTCCATTTACCTTTTTATCTTCTATATTATAGTTGACCTTCTTCTCTATTTTTCTTTTTTTTTTTTTATATACATATATAAGCAAGGTTAATATTACAATCGTAATTTTAATGAAACAATTTGTAATTTACATTATTTATCACATTGAGGAAAGCGGGATATACTAAATGCATTTATGTAAGCAATAAATTCTGCTATCAAAAATTTGTTTTATATGCATTATTAATGTCTTAATCCTTTCATTTTAACATTACATAGCATTTACTTATCGTTAATAATGGAATCGGTTATATAATTGTATCAAGAAAGAAAACAATTTCAAATTATAAAAAGTATAATTTTTTTCCCATTTAAATAAATTAAAATTTATTAATGATTAACAAAGTAATATTATTTAGATCGTACATAATTTTTAAAATGATACCATCCTTCTCTTACTTCGACTCTCTAATATTTTGTAATATTCGTTAAACATAAGTTTTATGCACGGATAAAATAAAGACAACAGTGGCAGTTGCGACAATTTAATATCCATATTATCATAAGCTAGGCCGACATTTTCTTCTTCTTCCGAAAGCAAAGGAATTTTAGAATAACGCTGACTAAAATGAGTCAATAAGGTGAACTTTGCATTCATTAATTTTCCAGCATTTATCGCTTGGGAAGTTGTTGAGTGTGATTTCTGTTTTGCCAAATCTTGTAGTCCATCTTCCATTGTTGCTTCGTGAATTAATAGATCACAGTCTTTACCTAAGTTTATAAGATTGTCACAAGGCATGGCATCACCACTGAAATCAAAATATAATGAAAATTAATTTTTTGTTTGTTTTATTAAAAAATTATTAATTACGTGTAAAGAATTGTACATATTTTCATTTGATTTACCTGTAAACGATTTTTCTTCCATCTTTCAGAATAACAGCGACACCGTATGAAAATTTACAATGTTTAACATAAACGGTATTTATTTCTTGAATATTTAATGTATCATACATCGTTGTCTCATAGACTAGAGACAATTTATGCGTGTTTAAATACAAATCATAATTGTCCACTAATTTATAAAACTGTGAAATAGGTTCAAATTGATTGTTATATAAATTTAACCATCGCATAATTTGGCCTGGTGCTATCAAATAGATCTTATCGTTCGTATATTTCCCTCTTGCTTGCAGTAAACCAATAAGACCTATGTGATGATCCGCGTGCAAATGTGAAATATAAACAGCCTAAAAACAGAATTAATCATAAATCCTTAAATCAATCAATGGATCATTGACGAAATGAATTTAAAAAAATATGTACCTTAATAGTACGTAAAATGTTACCAACATTCGAAGCCCCATAAAATCTAACGATTTGACTAAAAGTACCTTCTCCACAATCCATCAATATGCTCGTATTTTCGTCAATTCTTAAAAGAATACCACTGGTATTTCTGACTTTATTTGGTATACTAGAACCGGTACCTAACATAACAATTCGTGGGTACTCGCGTGTGTCTAATAATTCAAGTTCTGCTGTTTTTATTTCAATATTTGTTTGCAATTTTGTTAACTCATCTTCAAATTTGGGAATCTTAAAAACTTCGTTGATGTATGTGTTAGGGTTTGGTAAAACCATACATTTCATTTCTTCTATGTATGGATGTACATTTAACGTTTGCATTGTCCTTGCACGATGGATATTATTTTTCTTGGTCTGAAGAACATATTTACTCTTTAAATTTACAAAATTCCCAAGTAATTATTTTCATTTGAACTATGTTTTACCTATAAATTCCTTACTTTTTTATCTTTTTTGAAGCAATCTTCTTTCAATAATGGAAATATTTCAGGATGCAACAAATTAAGTAAATACTGGTTCTTATAAACAGCTTCACTACCCATACAATAATTTTCATTATTTAGCAAAATATGTTGTGTATTGTGTGGAAACGTATTTATCCAATCTTGGTATTTTTTATTATTGACAATTCTTTCAGGGGTAAAATGAAATATACAGAGAATGTGACCATCCTCCGGATTTGATACTGAGTATTTTGAAAAAGCAGGATGATTCACAACAGAATCCAAGTATTTTTCCCCAGGACATTCTATAACTGAAAGTTAGGTCAATAAACTGTGAAAAACATGTTCGTTCAAAACCCCAAATTAAACATATTAATCAGTTAATCGCACTGTTATTAAAAAGAAATTGTCATTATTTCGAAATATATTAAATCTGAAAAAATACAAAAAGGCAAATGCCTTAAATAAATAATTTCTAAACCAGTAGTACAGAATGTTCTTATACTGGGTTAAATAAAATAAAATAATATTTCTTGCTGGCCAAACTTCAGATCAGAGTACTAATTAAATAATATTATTTTTTACTTATTTCATGCAGTTGAAGGTGAATTTGAATGTCAACATTGGATCTTTGTGACTACACAGGCGACTTTTACGGAGTTTTGTACGCCGCATACAACAAAACGTCGTAAAAAACGCCTGTGTAGTCTCAGCCTTAGACATAAGTTCTTTATTCTCCAAAATAAACGGCTGTCAAGGTTTTATTGTGAGTTTGTAGTATTGAGCTGCGCGAGTTAGTAAACATACCGAGCGTTTACCCAACTTGAAGTCTACATTCGTTATTTAAATTCCAAGCGTTAGGAAAACGTCTAATTGTTAAATTGACTATTGTGTAAAACCTTTCGACTAGTTTCCCGATTTTTATCGATGGCTAACTCGAAGATGGTATTTAACAAACCGCGAGTTATCAGTGCGAATCTACCGTTCGATTTTCCTTCATCTGATTGGCAAATTGATGCTACAAAACAAAAACCGGGTACAACTGCCAAGAAAAGAACTTTTAGTATCGAAAAATCAACATAGTGCTCGACTCTTATGTTAACATAGAGATGTCGAAAACACAACCCTCGTCTAGAGAACCCTCCGCCTATCTACCTTGACGACGTAATCGACATTCAATCCATGGTAAACCTCATACTACAGAAAATTAAGGTAGATGACTTCAAACTCAAATTAACAAATGATCAGGCCAAGATCTTGCCAGCTGATTCTAATACAAAGAAATGACAAAGCTATTAAAATCACTTAATGCCAATTTCCATACCTATCAGCTAAAGCAACTACTAGCTCCTAGACTCTAACCTAAGTCTCAAAAGTAAAATTCTCCAATGGTTATAGCCCAAGACACTTGAACTTATCTCTAAAGCTCCATGGTGCGTCACTAATGAAAGAATTCATTGTAATTTAAATATCCCAACAGTTAAAGGAGAAATTTCGAAATATAGCTGTTTTTATCACAATCACTTGGCTAATCATCCAAATCCTCTACTTCTCCAACTCAATAACAGAGCTGAGCACTAGATCTAAATGATAAATTCTTATTATGGTGAATAGTTACTTATCATATCACTGTCTCACTCCATCTGTATTACTACAAAATTCTTCGTAAGAATTGATTGTATTAATAAATATAAATTTAAAAAAGAATGATTTTGTTGTTTGCTTACATGGAACTATAGAGATCCACAAATAACGAATACAGTAGTGCCCACTTAATTGACCACGCTCAGGACCGGTCACTTAAGTGGGTAAGCTTAAATAAATAGTTAATCTAGTTTAAATAAACATTCTATATACCTGCAAAGACGAGTTTTGGACCATCCGGTGTGCAAACATCTTTACTCATAATAACTGTACCATCTTCCCTCGTAAAATTTATTCCTTCTTTTAGTAATCGTAAGTGTGGACCGGCTTCTATACCTAATTGTATGCATTTCTCGAATGACAATTTCCCACGTTTTGGTTTAATTTCACAAATGTAACATATTACTTTCGGTGTGGTCTTTAACTTCTTTTCTATTTGGCTACAATTTTCTTCAGTTTCTTCGGCATTCATAACTCTTTTTCCACTTATATTCGAATGATTCTGACTTTCAGTACTCAATTTTGTAGAGCTATCGGTGACATTGTCCGAAGCCACTGATATAGGAACATACCAGACTGTCATTATATTGTCTTTGTATGGTTTTAATGCATCGATAGGAGCATGAGTAATGTCGATCTTTGATAGATAAACAAACTGTTTAAGCGAGTCTAACAAATCATCCATTCCATCCGAACAATGAATATTTATCATAGGCACACCAATCTCTTGTATTGTCAAAAGTAAACCTGGGATTCCTCCAAGGTTTTTCCAAGTAGGTCTTGTCACAAATACATGATCCAATTTAGATAGTTTACAGTGATATTCATGGGCTAATCGTTGTGTTCCTTCTCCGCAATTAAATATATAATTAACATGGTCAGTCGAAACAAATATAGAACATGGGGCTCCGGTAGCTCCGCTTCCAAGAACCTATTTTGAAAGTTCTCAATTTTAAAAATATTTAATGATTCAATTACGAAGTAAATATCATTATGGATAGTCATGGATCATTAAATAAAAATGTTTTAATATAAATGTTTTAATTACTTGTAATGTTAGACTGGTATTATTAGTGGTCAACATTTTTATCTTCTTCTTTTGACGCATTGATATTATATTATAGTGATTTATGTCTTTAGACATATTGTTAAAGAAACGAACTGTTTTGTACGAACCACTTGTAAAATTAATGCATAAGTTTAACATTAGTAGTTGAAGCATCACTAAATGAATTGGAGTTGCGTATTATTGTACCAATTCTGTAAAGGAAATAAAAAAGTCATAGTCTTATCGCTTGAAAATTGAAGAAATATATTATAAATGTAACAACGTTTTTAATTACTTATAAATTTTGTTAGAGACAAAATTAATCTCCATTTTAACCTTACTATCTTTAACTTACAAATCTATAGAATAACGTGCAAACTGCAGCGTTAATTACACAATTTTATTTATTTGTAAATAATTATTACGATATTAAGATATACAAAGTTAATGTAGAAATGTGAATATATGAAAGCACGTGTTACTATACGCAATACATGCACGCAATTACGAGAACATGAATCAGCGTAGACGTATTCTTTCAATTTGTATTAACGAAAATAACAATATAACCTGTTTTTTAATTTATTCCATGAAACCGTTGATTTCATTACTATTGTACCGACAAATTCTGCATATATGAAAATATAAACATAATATGGATTACGTAGCAATAGATAAATAATTATCAGGTAGATGGGTAACTCTAGAAGTTTTAGTGAGCCATTGTACAACGCTGATAGTGTCGTGTTTTAAGAACTAAACAGGATGGAGGGAAATCTGAATTTTATTTCAGTTTCATTTCTGTGTTTCGTATACCTTGGTATTACTTAATAATTGGATAAATTCTATCGATATCAGTTTATTTTCGATTCAGTATCGATATGTATCAAAGATGCGAATATCAGAAAGAATCGATACCTCCGTTGACACTAATTCCAAAGAATCGATATCTTTTACGAAAATATCGATACTCGTTTGATATCTTTAGTATCGATATCTCAAGAATATATCAATATCTATTTGATGCTTAATGGTCTATTCTATTGTAAATCTTCTAAAAATCAATTTTTATTTTTAATATGTTTGAAAGATGTATGTGCAAAATCTTGTGCCCCAATTCCTTGCTTATTTCATATTTTGTTTAATTCACAAAAATAAGTAAAATCTTTTAATGCATTTTTTTTAAATTATTTGTTTTTACTGGTTTCTATGATATCTTAAACTCTATTTTTGATACGATTGGCACAAAATTTGGTGCACGCCTACAGTATGCATGTCATTATAGCCTGCCATTACAGACTTGATAGTTGAGGAAGGAGTAAAACAGATCATGGACCTGATGGTATTGCTGACAATTCAGACTTGACCAGAAAAATGACACCCAAGAGAAAATATTCTTATAGGCAATTGTACTATACTTGGCGCGTAGATCGGTTGCCAGAATGCCCATCTTTAGATTATAGGTAGATTACACGCTCACACGAAGCAACATAATAAAAGAAATAGTTATAAACGTTTGCAAAATGCAATACGGTCAATATTTAAGTTGTCGAACAGCAGAAAACGGGGCAATAATTTCACAATACAAATGCATGGACAGTTCATGTAATTTATCCGCTTCGGTTGATCGTTAAGAGAACAATACTTCGGTCAATCGTTCTCGCGGCGAAGTCGCGACAGGAGACAAAAGATTGCAATTTGCCTTGATTCGTAACAAAGCAATAAAGGTTTCTATTTCGAATGACATGACAGTGGGTAATGTTGGTCATCGAAGAATACGGGGAAAGGTTTAAACAGAAACAAAACGTAATTGCATTATAAACGTTTCGATATGTCCTCGGGATAAGAGGCGCGCTTTAATCGAGGACTCTTTATCTCTGACGCGTAAATCATGTTGAGCCCGTCAAATCGGGCCGCTGTTCGCACACCAAACGCAGTACGCTTCTTTGGCAATTACAACAAATTAACCGTGAAATGGCTCGTTAACCCTCGCTCGACCGCCCGTGTGATCGCAACTAAAACGACTCGGTTCTGACTGGGCGAGGGTTAATAAGAACGTTACTCTCGATCACGATATTGTACCACTAATTTGTACCGGAAACCGTTTGGGATGTGACCAGTCTAAGCTGTGATTTTCAGATTCACGGAACGCAATTATCTATTCAACGCTCGTTATTTACATATATTTTTTGATAATGCAGAGTAACTTTCGGTTAACATAAACTTTAAAAAAGGCAACAACAATTGTAGCTTTTATGTTTTGTTCTGCAGTATATACTCATGAACAATGTACATGGTATCGTAACATTAGTTTTAAGTAACATTTATATCAAATATTGTTTTAATTCGCAGTAACTGATGATTGATGTACAATGATTTTGCATGAATCGAGTTCTGTGAATCCTGGGTTACTGTATATAATTCTGAAAAATAGAATCATTCTGTACATGACAATCGTATGTTTGTATAAAATATCTTATAAACGAAATTAGGAGCAAAACATTCTGTTTATTACTGTTAGTCTAAAAGGCTATGAAAGCCGCAAAGTCAGTGGACCAAGAAAAGCCACACACGCGTGTACTTCCGATTTTCTTCAACTATTTATTTAGAACGTTAGAAAAGACGATTAGGACGATTAAGATTAAGAACGTTTAGGACGTTAGAAAAATGAGATGTTGCATTGGAAACTTAACACAATTATTTTTAATTATTCGTGCGATTGTGAGCATGATTACGTCCTCTATTTCTTATTTTTGTCTAATCCATTTGTCACTAATTACAAATCTAATGACAAATTAATGTTTAAATTGACTGTACATAAATTGAAACTATTTTTATTCATAAAGTGACGAAGCTTCGAATAAGCTTTCTGTTTATTACCGTTAGTCTAAAAGGCCATGAAAGCCACAAAGTCAGTGGACCAAGAGAAGCCATACACGCGTGTACTTCCGATTTTCGAGTAGAAACGCAACGGAAATGACGAAATAATACAAGGACTCGCGGAGGTCTCGTGCCAAATAGCCAGTGGAAATAAATGCAACGATGATAACCGTGCGACGGTCGAGCGAATGGATATGTGGTCCAAATTCGCAGTAATTTAGTTTCACGTTACAGAGTGATTATACGGCGTAACGCAATACGGATTTGGGCGGTTCATTAATCCGAAACAAAGCGCCGGTGTCGATGGGCAGAAGCGGGTGTGGGGTAGACCTCACACATCGTTCTACTTTTATCCTCCGGTCGGGAGCGCGAAACGAAATCTCCTAGACGGAGGACCCTTTCGAGAAACTGGACGCTACGGTATAATTACGCGCAGACGTTTACGCGACCTCTTCTTCTCCACCTTGAATCGGAAATCGATTACTCTTCGAACTCACGTTTTTCACTGAACTGACCTGCCTTCCTGGAATCGACGCTGTAACAGGAACATCGCGATGCAACTCGTTTCCATTCTTCTAGATTGCTACCGCCATACGGTTGGAATTTTCAAGCCTATTTTGTTATTTTTTTAAAAAGAATAGACTGTTTCCTATTGGGGATTTTTCACATATATTTATTGATGTTTTGAGTACATACAGTAGTTTTTGTAAGTAAAAATAATGAAAGTCATGCGAGCTACGGATCATCGAAGAATCTCCCCTTAGTCAGTTATAGTAACATTTTTATTTTGTTAGTTTTTAAAAAGGATAGATTGTTTCCTATTGGGGATTTTTCACATATATTTATTAACGTTTTGAGTATACACAGTATTTTTTGTAAGTAAGAATAATGAAAATTATGCGAGCTACGGATCATCGAAGAGTCTCCCTTTAGTCAGTTATAATAACATTTTTATTTTGTTAGTTTTTAAAAAGGATACCATAGACTGTTTCCTATTGGGATTTTTCACATATATTTACTGATGTTCAAGAAAATAATTAATCCTTTGTTCCATTTAAAAAAGTAATTCTTCAAAAGCCTGAAAATTATATTGCATCGTATTTATCTGAAAAATTATGCAAATTATGTCAGTGACATTTTATGGTGTATAGTATGTAAAAAAGTTTTTGAAGTTCATTCGATCAAATTGTATTATATTAGATAAAGAATTATGACGTGGGACGATGTCAATACATTTTAATTATCTATAGGGGTAAAGTTCTTCTGGATTTCCTCGAAAATGGACCGTGAATGCTGTGTAAACACACTACAGAAAACTTGTCGTAGCAACAGTTCGTAATTGCAAGTAGGAGAATCGTCCATTCTTCTGTGATGCATGTATACGCCACAGTACGATTTACAGTTCTAAGTTCAAGTGGCCAAGCAATGTTTTACTCGTGGCACCCAGCCGTGAATCTACTCGTGAATATCACACACAGCACACGCGTGTCTAATAGTATGTTCAAATACAACGGTAAATTAGCGCCGCCACGAATTAGCTTCGACTTGAAACGCAGGTTTTCATCGTAATTAGTATCGCAAACACTGTATTGTATTCGGAATTGCTTAATTCCGATAAAAGATACGGTTTTGCAAAGCATATCTAATGGATCGTGCCGCACACAATATGCCATGACGTTAATATTGTACTAAAAACAATGAGCTACATTTACTTCTTCCAGTTCCGGTCTAAATATAAGGATTCATCTAAACTTTATTCTAAACAGTATACGCATAGGATTCAATGCAAGAGAGAATATCAAGGTCTTTTGGAATTTTGTTAGAAATATAATTTGCTGCGGTAATATTTCTGTTTTATGTGTAACTATTTTGGCCAATTTTTGATGAAAATAACTGTGGATATAATTGTTAAAAAAGAAATATTTTTATAAAATCAAAAAGTAAATAATTAAATTTGGAAAATAATTTCAAGTTTAATTTTTAAAAGGTGTCTTTTGATACCTTTGGTAGAAATAGCGTCAAGTTTTTAAAATTCTTATTACATATGACTATGTTGTTTGTTTCAGTTATTCGAATGATGCGCCAGTCAATTAGGAACATACTTTTGTGTGGTAAAAATTGAAAGAAATTCGTCTGGATTGATCATCTCAAGTGATACCTAACAGCTTTACCACGGAATCTCCATTAAGAACGAAGAACAAGGAAAATCGGTAAGATCGTAATTAATGCAAAATAGTATAGTGAGTGCCATTTGCTGTAACAAGAAAACAATGCTATAATGCACATGATGAGAAAAGATTGTGTATGTTATATAATAGAATATCCCACGTCGAGTATTCGAAGCAGTTTTTTCAGAAATTAACAAACATATCGACTTGCTTCCTTTTTATATTAATTGGTACAAGGAGACTAATTTAGAAAAACTAAAAGTAGTCGAAAAAATGGGTCAATGTTTAAATATAACATTGCAGACAAAACATTAAATCATTATCGAGCTTAAACAAAAGTGTACATTTCGTAAATAAAATCGAAATAAGTTAAAGTATTTGTCCCTAAACGTATTTGTTTATTCGATTTTAATTGTTCACCATAATTCTTTAACTATTTACAATAAAGAAAAATGGTCGAAGTAAATATTATTTACTCTAGTAAGAGCTATTCGAATAATTAAAAATTTGTATAATATTCCATTTGACATAGTTTGAGGGGCATTCTTTTTTCTGTTTATCGGTTGACCCCCAAGAATTTGTACCACAGACGAGGTACATAAGTAGACTTTATACCATAGGTACATATTTCGTGGCTCAAAGTGACTGCCATACCGACTTAAAAATTGAGAGGTGATTTTAGCGCTCTCTTCTCATGGATGGCGGTCAATTGAGAAACTATTCACTGAATTAGTGTTGATGGGCAAACAGCCTGGAGCGCGTGTGCTTTCAATCGCGATTTATCAGTTCGTATTTCAGTTCGTCTGTGATAATCTAATAAATAATATAGCATTAACAATGCACGTGATGAACTAGACAATTCAATGGAAGGTTTGTCTTTGATGAATTAAAATACCAGCCTTGTAAGTAGAGTTTCATAGCGTCATTTCGAGAAACAAAACTTTGCTTGCCACGATGAAAATACCATACCAAAATCTTTGACATGCATATTTTATTAGAAGAGTTATTTTCACAGTCGTTGAAAACGTTTCTGTTTCGTGACACTGGCCTCGTATACTTTCGGTAATAAGAGACGAGCGATGGTCGTAGTTCCGGGAAAACAGTTCAACAGAAAATAAACAAACGATACGAAAGCTTGTCGAAGCTGGTCACGTTGCGTCGTAAGACGAAAGGTTCAAATCAGCACCGATTTCGCCTTGTTTTCGTCAGAATAACCTCGTCAATTTATAGATAATACTCTTTTAAACTTACATTATAACCTAAATTATAAAGTATTTCGATCGAGAAAATTATCCATGACTCGCACGATAGATATCGAGAAACGCTTAGTAGCAGGGGAAAAGTGTAACGATAATAAATTATTTGGTAATTAAATTTTATTCTGGAATCTTTTACGGTCGTAATTTCTACTTAAGGCACCTTCGAGTTCAAGTATCATTCGAAATTCGAGGGTTAAGGTTTCCTTCGGAAAAACATCGAATATCGAAGACATTGGACCTTACCCCATCTACCGCCTAATTTGCGATGTCGCTGCTAATGGTACGGAATCGTCATTCGTAATGTGGAAATTGGCGCGATCAGACGTGTTGGCGTTTCCCGAATAATAAGGTACAACGTACATGCATACAATTTTACCTATCGACATTTAATCACTTTTCTTCTAATTATTACTTCCCTCTGCATTCTCTAACGGTGTCTTCGTTTAATATTAATTAATTTTCATCATGAATTGAATCGGAATTGCGAAGAAAGTTGAATCGGTTTCGCGCATTTTTTCCGACACCTAACCTGCTTTGTTCGTCATTATACTTCTGTAAATATAATCGTATACAATCTCGTACGACATATTTCAAATTCATGTCGTCGTTTAATTGTAATTTAAGTATATTTACGTTAACAGATTTAATCAAAATTTGTATTTTATTTCTGTTACAGTTTCTGATTTTGAGGACGCCACCGGCCATTAACGCCATGATATCGAACAATCGAATCGATCGAATCATTTGAAATGGATTGGTAAAATCTAATTTATTATAGTAAACAATGCATTTATTCTTGTGTATATATTATTGTTTTTTTAAATTGAATTTTTACTTTTCGTAAGTACGATATGTAATTGCATTTAGTATTACGATGAAACAAGAAAGAATGTAATGCATATTTTTTCTATTTTCGTTTATAACGATCACGTGATTTCATTTGAGCGGGAATTCATAATGGTGTCGTTATGAATGGTGTTATGAAACGTCGCAATTGCATTTTCGTACAGTTTAATATGGAAGTTTGATAAAACATAAAATCTACGCAAATATATTCTAATACTTAGGTACGACTAATTAAAGAATTTAATTTTGCAAAATTCAGAATATTTATAAAAATCCGAATATATTTTAAAATTCGGTTCAGTCAATAAGCTTACAATTCTAATATAAAAAGGCTGTAATATAATAATTTTTAATTCAGTAATTACTTCTCAGATTTAAAGAAATAATATTTCCTATGATAACATTAAATTTAGAAACAAAACAGGAAAATAGGAAAAAGCACACGGCGCTTGTTTAACATTTCTTATTTCCTTTCTCAATTTACAGTTTTTCTTTTAGGAATTTTGACGACCGCGTGCAATGCGGCCAATAGAATCAGTGTTTGTTGCGTAGATTAGTCTATTGTTTTTCATTCTATTTCTTAGTGGCTCTTTGCATTTTAAATCGCGACAGTAAAATCACTTGTTCGTCGATCTTGATTTTCGCTCGCGTTAGTTTACTAGTTTCTTTAATATTTTTTTTCAATTATTCCTTTGAAAAGTAGAATTACTCGTTATCGGTATTAGAATCGGTGCATCACTGAAGCGGACTATTGGATGATGCTCCACGAGCGAACAATGTAAGTATAAATTTATACTTATGAAAATATAGAAATCTTTATAATTTGAACAATAGATTATAATTGTTTTCTTGCAGTCTTCTTACAGTCTCTGGACCTGCATCTCTCTACATCCTGGAAACCAGCAGGACCATGCTGACTGATGGATGACTTTTTTGATGACTTCCACTGAGCAGCAGCAGCATCATCATGCAGTCATCCCAGAGGTACAAGTTCATCATTAGTGAGTCGCATGTTATTTGTGTTCCTCTGGTCCCCAACCATGTTGTAGGATGAAAGATCCGAATCAACACGGGTGACCAGTTGTATATTTAGTATTTTTGACGAGTTAAGTGACCGCGGGTATGAAAAATACCCGTGAGTAGTAACATCAATTGTTATATTTTTTTAGTGCAGGCTAGGGTCTTCTTGCACTCGCGTTTTTTACTGTTACAAATAAATGCTTCACAATACAATAAATAATTTTTATAAAATATATGTATAAAATATTTTCATTAACTTCACATATATGATTGAATAGAATATAAATTGATATAATGTGAAAACATTATATTAATCATATGATCGAGTAAAATATAAATGTTCATTAATATTGCATTGTAGAATAATTTTTAGAACATTAATATAATTATTAAATATTGACCGTTTCCTTCATTAACACCTAATGTGATGTATTTTACGTGCAAGAAGACGTTTCGCGACTGGTAACATGCATTTTATGCTGATCTTTTCAAAAATTTACTTTGACAATAGAATCGACCAAAGATAATTAAATATTTTAAATAATAGTTTAATAAATTTATTTCAATAATGTATTTCAATTTTAAAAGTAAATTATTTTATCAAATTTTTGTCATTTTATCACTTTTTAATTAAAATCTTTTGTTTTAGGAATTAAATTTCAATCATAATAGTTTTCTTAAATAATAATATTTTTCAATGTTAACGTATTTTTTTGTTGATACATTTGATATAACAAGTCGAGTAATTTTAACTAAAAATTAAATAAGAAATACCGTTTACTTAATTAATCACTTTTTCTAGTCAGGATTTTCAGGATAATCTTTCCGTGCTCGTTGCCTGAGTTCATGCACATGCCCAGGTGCAATTTGCATGAGCGAATGCAACGGAGCACGATGATTTAGTTTATAACAATTTCTAATAAACCATGTATGCGTCTGACACTGCGCTAGTGTATCGTGCACGATGCAATTTGCATGTGTGTGTGTTTGTGGTTAGGTCGTGGAATTGCGTCGTTTAAACAATTCATTATAATTTACTATATTTCTATAAATTGTAATATTAAATTTTTAAATACAAATTTATCAAAGTAATTATTAATATTATTGTTCACATATTCATTATAACAGTTGACTGCTAATCTAAAATTCTAAAATTGTTTACGAGACCAAAACATTAATTTTAAGCAATTGTAAAGTACTCAACTTAAAAGTTGTCGTAGTGGTTACTTTTGTAACCTCATTAAAATTTACGAAGCCTATTAAAATTTATTTTTCTTTATCATTTCAACTTGATAATTAATTGTTTTAGTTCCACTGTTAAAAGTTCTGTCACCCATATATGGGTGACGTAGCAGTCAAAGTGTTAGTACACGATGATCGTAGTAGTTCATACTACAATAAAGTAACAAATACAATATAGTTGATCAAAGGCTTTATACTATATTTAATAATTCAAAGATTTTATATTATATTCAAATATTATTTATAATATAAATACGCAATGGTCACTAGCCTGTGTTAGACGATTTCAGGCTTTGGTACGTACCCTTAGAGAGTGAAAGGTGTGTGCAATGTCCGGGTGTCGGAGGAACCCCGGGGAATCCTCTCTAGTTTAGGCCGCGCCCGGACATTATGCGTGAGAACCGTGGAGTGCTTGTTTGCGAGAATGTGTTTTGCAATTTTTTAAATATAGGGTTAGGCAGGTAGGTAACTTTCTAGTATGTGTGCTAAATCTAAGTAGGTAGGGTCAGGGCAGGGCTGCCACATTAGTTACTCGGGCAGGCGCGTTTTCGCGTGGCAGTTCTGTTCCTGTAGTTACGATTTCGAGAGTAGAAATCTTGCTGATTCAAACAGTGTATGCTGTTTGTTTTAGCTTTATTTTCGACTCCTCGAATCGCGCGACTCTTAAAGTCGCTCTCTCGTGCTCGCGGTCGTGATTAGGTCCCTTACGAAACGCTCGTCCCGCTCGAGATTCACCACGTATGCTCGACCATCAATTCGTATATTGTTGGAAGACTACGTATTGCACAAAATCTCGAGCCAAGTCTTAAGTAAATTTCAGGCATCGGCAGGACCGCCGAAGAAAGAAAAGGCTCTATATGAGCTGAAGAGGCCCTAACAAATTGTTTCAAGAGTGGGCTACAACAAATGGCTTTTCATCTTCATCTTTGGATGAGGATGGAAAGTCATTCCTGTTACTACTTTGTCACTTAACTCGTCTGTAGTTGTAGTTAGTTTGTTTTTCTGACTGGCTCACGTATGCATGTACTTTGTACATGATTGCACCATACATGCCAGCCATCAGGGCAACTCGCGGTTATGATCTACATAGAGTTGCGAATTAGCAATAATCGCGTTTGCTCATAGAGTTGCGAATCACTGTTTTTCGCGTTTCCTTTTCAGGGTAGTGTTGCGATTAAATACAATTCGCGATTGTTTCCATGCAAACTTAGGCACCGGGAGTTTGCTTTAAACGTAGCGTTGCGAATTATTGATAAACGCGATTGCTTGTAGAGTTGCGAATTACTATTTTTCGAGTTTGCTTTTCAGGGTAGCGTTGCGAATAATTACGATTCGCGTTGCTTTTTTACTCTTTTTTTACATATAATTAATATCAACCGCGTTTGCAATTTTCATACTGTAAATTAGAGTTGCGTTCTTGATTAATCGTGCGATTTTTTCTTTAGCGTTGCGATACTTCCAATGCCAAAATTCTTCCCCAACTGTAGTATTAGTAGTAGTTAGTTTATTATGTGGCCAGTACATGTGTATTTACATGTACTATTAACCCCAGATTAAAGTTAGAGTTGCGAATAATATACAATGTTCGCGTTTGCTTGTAGAGTTGCGAATAAACATTTATCGCGTTGATATATTAGTGTTGCGAATAAATACGATTCGCGATTGTTTTTATGCAGACTTAGGTACCGGGCGTTTGCTTTAAAAATAGTGTAGCGAATTATTAGTAAACGCGATTGCTTTTAGAGTTGCGAATCACTATTTTTCGCGTTTGCTTTTCAGGGTAGTGTTGCGAATAATTAGTATTCGCGATTGCTTTTATTGTTATAGGTCGCGTTTGTAATTTTTATATTATAAATTAGTTAGTATATATAAATAAATTATTACTTTTTCTTCGCTTACTAATTCATTCAACAAGTTTTTGTTACAGAGTATACATGCATATTGCAATTGGAGTTATAGATATGCAAAAATACTACATAATGCAAGTTTTATTGAATTGTGTTTTAGGGAATCTTCGTAAAAGCTGTGGAAGAAACAACAAGGAGCAACATTTTTGTTGTGTATTTGTTTAGCTACGTTTTTAGATAAGATATACACAATATACACACAAATTTAGAATATACACATTATGTACACAAATTTAGATTTATAATTAGGCAGTTTATAAGAAACAGTTCTCTTTTTTAAGTGGGAATTGTGAATTCCATTGTCGATTGACTTTCATGTCATCTTGGTGGCCTTTCACAGGTACATTTTTCTGAAAACTCCTCTCTTGTTTGTTGCTTTTTCGAACGATCGATCGTTTCTCGTAATAGTTCTTTATAAATGGAGGGTGGTTGGTATTAGGTTAGGGCGGTTCTCCATTCGCAGCAATCTCCAAGTGGTACAACCTGGGAATCATTATTATTCACTATGTAATTAATTCTATCGTTGGTAACTATATAATATAATTATTTAATAATTAATTACAATGGAAGATAATATGAGCTAACTCTTTTTTATATCTCGTCTGTGGTTGTACATTGAAACAGGATTTTCAATGTCAGCTCCCTCGAACCATGTAATTTCGTTAGAAAATGAAGTCGATGTCTTTATTAGTTTGCGCGAAAACAGCTTGTATCACTTTACACGTCACCCTGTATAAGTTGAGGATACAGTACGGCGCGTGGGAAGATGGCATCGCAGGTAGATCGGCTTTGGTATGTATCGATAGGGCGAGATTCGAGACAAGATCGTGGCGTCGATACGCACGGATGTACCGTTCGCAGGGCCCATTAATACGGTGCGATACCGTCTCGTAAATATGGCGGCTGATACGAAAAATTACCAGCGACTAACGCATATATGCGAGCCGGTAAATCAATCCTCTTTTTAGCCTCCGTTCATTCTGGTTGCACGGTACAAATAAACGCCATTTGTCAGGCTTTTACGGAGAAAGAAACGCTCGGTCTTTGTTGCTACCGCGGAAAACCAATCGCGAGCAACCGATGTTCTTAATTTCATAGTTGAATCTTTTTCTTCGAGCATACAGGATGTACGGTCACCCTTGGGAAAAATTTTAATGGGAGATTCTAGAGGCCAAAATAAGACGAAAATCAAAAAATTAAATTAAAAAATTATAGAAACATTTCCGGCCACACAGTATATTATCGGTAAAGAATTTTTTTCTCGGAAGTACGTAGGATTTCGGGGGTAGGTCTATTCACCGAAACTGATTATAATTGACCCCTGCAACTGAAAATAATTTTTTTAGAATGATTTGAATTTTTTTTTTTCGTCGAAAAATTTAGGCAGCTACCCCTTGTCGATTTTTCTTAAAAATTCGTTTTTCGTTTTTAATAAATTTGGTTGGCGCTGTATGGAAAAGTTGTTTAGTACTTTTTTGTAGGTATCCATGAGCTCTATCTCAAAGAAAAGTTTCATTGAAATATATTCACAATTGTAGGAGTTACGGCTCTTTGAAAATTGGACCATTTTTATGGGGTTTTTCTTATTTTGCGGGATTAAGGAGCAACTTTTCCAACATTTTTAGAATTTCTACATATTCTTCATTAAAATACGCGTTGTTTGTTTTTTTAAACATTAAAATCGTCCAATCCGTTCAGAAGTTATGACGTTTTAAAGATTTGCATGAAATTTCAGGGAAGCATTTCTGGCCAGAAATTATATTTTCGGTAAAGAATTTTTTTCTCGAAAGTGCGTAGGATTTCGAGGGTATGTGTAATGACCAAAAATGATTGTAATCGACCCCTGCGACCAAAAATAATTTTTTTAGAACGATTTGAAATTTTTTAATTTTGACTATGAACAGAAATACTGATTTGGTAAAGAAACCAGTGATACATAGGCGATCTTTTCATTTAAAGATTAAAGCCTTCGTTCTTATTCGTTTAGAGCTGCTCCTGAGATCTAATTTTGATTGCTTCCGAAATAATTAAATTCTCCCAATATTTAGTCTTAATTCCAAACACTAGGAGTGCTCAATTCGAGTTTCAGTGTGAACCGATAACGTTGAAAGTGACACGGAAATGGTAATGAGGCTCGCGAGCCTCTAAAATAAATTTTAGAGAAAAGCAGAACAAAGAATAGCTTTTTTCATTTTAAGAAATAAATAATCCTGTAAAGAGGAAGGAGTATTAACTGTAAAGAGAGGATGTATTAACTAGAAGTTACTTCATATTGACCACAATTTTGCAATAAAATGAAGATTTAATATTTGTAACAAGGGAACTATTCAATTGCATTTAGCGATTGTCACTTATTTAAAAAATAATTACAACTGTAATCAAATCATCAAATAATACAATGCAAGTGTAATGAAAGAAATCATTTTTACGTTTACTTTACCAACACTGGTGACAGAATTGAATAGTTATTCTTTAAATTGCCGCTTTAACTTGTAGAGGGCATCACAAAACTCTTGCTTTTTTACACTATCGGTATTTTAGTTGTGACACGGGGCCCCGTAAGATGGTAAATCTATTCTGCACTTTGTCTGTGGTCTAAGCCAGAGCCCGCCAGGTAACCTTACCGACGATTTCTCTGGCGAACCTCGAAAAGGACACAGGGTAGATTTCCCAATTTCTGTCCCTTTAAGCCAATTTTAGTCTTTATTTAATTTATTCGAAACAAATATTTAGTTTTCAGACATTCTTGTTTCTAAAAATATTCTATTACATCACAAAAATTAGTGCTTAATGATGTTTTTAATGAAATAAAAAAGGCTGTTGCCCTTAATTTTGTTCCCTTTCAAAAACTAAGCACATAATTTTGTGCCCCATACTTCCATTCACCCTATTTCAATAAATCTTGCAGAGGAGTTTCGTGGCTTAGATCTTTCTTTAAGAAGGGGGACACCAAAATGATTTTCTAACATACAGGGTGTTCGGCGACCACTGGGAAAAATTTTAATGGGGGATTCTAGAGGCCAAAATAAGACGAAAATCAAGAATATTAATTTGTTGATTGAGGTTTCGTTAAACAGTTATTAACGTTTAAAGTTCCGATCGTACTGAATTTTTTTCTTGAAAATGCGCAAGATTTCGGGGGTATGTCTATTGATCAAAAATGATCGTAATTGACACCTGCAACCGAAAATAATTTTTCCAAAACGATTTGAAATTTTTTTTTTCCCGTCGAAAAATTTCACACATTCTTGAATTTTTTTCTAGGACGTGGGTCGGATTTCGGGGCTATGTGTGTTCACCAAAAATGATTGTAATTGACCCCCGCAACTAAAAGTAATTTTTTTAGAACGATTTTAAAAATTTTTTTTCCATCAAAAAATTTAGGCACCTACCCCCTGTCGAGTTTTCTTAAAAATTCGTTTTTCATTTTTAATAATTTTATTTGACGCCCTACAGAAAAGTTGTCTAATACTTTTTTGTAGGTACCCATGAGCTCTACTTCAGAAAAAAGTTTCATTGAAATATATTCACTACTGTAGGAGTTATGGCTGTCTGAAAATTGGACCATTTTTATTGGGTTTTTCTTAGTTTACGGGGTCAAGGATCAACTTTTCGAATATTTTTGCAATTCCTACATATTGTTCACTAAAATACGCGTAGTTTGTTTTTTTAAACATTAAAATCGTCCAATCCGTTTAGAAGTTATGACGTTTTAAAGATTCGCATGAAAATTCGGGCAGACATTTCTGGCCAGAAATTATATTTTCGGTAAGGAATTTTTTTCTCGAAACTGAGTAGGATTTCGGGGGTATGTCTGTTGACGAAAATTGCTTGCAATTGACCCCTGCAACTAAAAATAATTTTTCCAAGACGATTCGAAAGTCTTTTTTTTCACCCAAAATTTTCAGCACTTACTCGAATTTTTTTCTCGAAAGTGGGTAGGATTTCGGAAGTATGTGTAATGACCAGAAATGATTGTAATTGACCCCCACAACCGAAAATAATTTTTCCAGAACGATTTGAAATTTTTGAATTTAATTGTTAATAACTTTTTAACGATGCCTCCATCAACAAATTGGTATTCTTGATTTTCGTCTTATTTTGGCCTCTAGAATCCTTTATTAAAATTTTTCCCAGGGGTGGCCGAACATCCTGTATAGTTGTTTCCATTATTTACTGTTTCAAAGCAACTGACAAAGCAAAAGCATAAAAATTTAATGCATTTATTATTTTAAATTTCACCAATTTGATATTGACATGTACTTTAATATTTATTTTTTACTATTGTAATCTGATTTATAGCTCCTAGACGCGAGTATAGAGTTTCTTTTTTTTTTTTAAATAATCACAAAATACAAGGACATAAAGAGAATCTATAATTGGGATTCATACAAGTCACGTTTGTAAATTCGGAGCACATATATTTTGGCAACAAAGCCTTCAAAGAAATGGTAAAAAATTTGTCGATTTATAATTGACCCTAGAAACAGATCCCACACTTTTGATATCACCTTATATACGATTAAGTGAAGAGTTCTTGCGAGAAAATCGAGAATCTTCACGTCCGCGGATGTAACAGTATACATACGTTCATTCAGGACCGGATCTGGGCGATCCGCCACCTGCATGCTAGAAATATTTGGTCGCCCCTATCAATACAGTTTTTGTGACAGTTCCAAGCAATAAATAAGAGTAAAAAACCCTTACAAATTTTTGATACATTCATTTTCCTGTTATTTGAATAGAAAAGGTGTCACGAATTTCGAGATCTTCTTTGATCATTTTTTGGCAAAGAATTATATTACTTCTTTTTGTCGGAACACCTCACATGTGTTTATTGACATTTATGAAACATGTACAAATTTTTTCGAAATAAAATAATCATTATTCATTATTTCTAGAACACAGAAAAAAAAACTATGTTATGGTTTCCATGATTTCAGTAATTTTACACATTTGAAATAAAAAGTGAAACAGAATTCTTAAATAGGATATTAAAATGAAAGGTAAAAATCGTTAATTAAAGAAATAGTAACACTTTGAAATGTAATTATCGATATTTTAATATTTCTTATCATTTTCGTGTTTTAAAAAATATATAAAAACACTGAGTTTGAATATGGGAAAAAGAATCGATTTTTTGAAAGGTTTATGGTAGAATATCACTTTAAATGGGAATAAAAAAAGGACTTTAGGTCCATTTTTTGCTCATTTATCGATAATCTTTGATAATTCTAATCTTATACATGATTTCTTTACAAGAGTTTTAAATCATTAAACCTTTCTTGGATCACTGACGTTCTTAACACTATTCCTATCAAAAGATGTCTTCTGACACCTTTGCATTTGGATGTAAATAACTGTGGAAATAATTGTTAAAAAAAAGGTATTTTAACTTAGAAAATATTTTCAAGTTAAAATTAAAAAAATTTTTAATTAATTTTAACTTTTGATACATTTGATAGAAATAGGAATTTTATAAAAGTAGTTTTTGAAAAACTCCTTTCATCAATGATATCGAGTTACATGTAGCGTAGAACAGGTTTTGTAAAGGGTCTGTAATCCTACTGCTCAAAGTTTTTATCTTATCTGCTCATTAAAGAGTTCAGAATCACCGATATCCTTAATTATCGTGTTTTCTTTATTAATTTGAAGGGAAACGTCTAAATCAAAGCAGGGCTCTTTAATTTCCTCTCCAAATTCAGGAAGGAATTTATATTCGTTTAAATTTCCAAACCTTTTTCAAATAGAATTTATTTCAAAATTTTAAAACGTCACATTAATATTTACAAACTCCAAAGTTGTATGCTTTTAGTTACTTACGTTATTATGAATGTTGAATAGTCTTCTTAAGTAATACTTGCTACGTTATTTTTTGTTTAATTCTCATTGTGAATTCGAAAAGTACAAATTAGTTTTAACCTTTAAAATGTATTGCACACCTATTCAAACCGGCCCTGCATACATTGTTTGATGTCTGGAAAAGATAGAGCTATTATTAGAATTATATTGATAATATTCCTCTATCCATCGATAAAATGTCTCAATGTTTCCAATCCGTGCTGTTAAACGAACAATGAAATAACAATAATTACAAATTTATTTATTTCCGAATAGAATTTCAAGCCGAAGAATGGTACACTTTGAAAGCAACATTAATGCATTCTTTGGAGTTTTTCAATATTTAACATTTACAATTTTATAGTACTTTCTATAGAAAATTCTATATTTTCAGATCCCCTTTTTTGTATTTATTTTACATCGATTTACTTTCACTCGCATTATTTTATTTGGTATCTTTTATTGCGATTACGAATACTCTTTCGAAAATAAAAATCTCATATTTTTGCCCATAAATTGCATTTGCAATTCTAAGCAGTAGAGAACGAAGCTTTTTAATCAAAATTTGTCCACTAACAATAAGGAAACTTCGATAATTTTTCGTAATTATTTAAAATAGACAACAATAGTTTTTAAAAAAATAGGTTTTATTCTAGTTTTCCATATATTTTTAAAACTACACTATGTGTACAAAAATTAAACGATTTTCTACTGGGATAAAAATGTTTCGTTCAGCAGTAGTTCTACCAAAGTTGTCAAAATACACTTTATAAAATTTTAACATAAACACAGTCAACTTTTTGATTGTTTTTACAATGATTGTTGAATTAATTTAGTGGTATCTTTTTCCTCTATCTCCTTTTTTCAACAATTATTTATTTCCACAGTTATTTGCATTCAAATAAGACACCTTTTGATCGAAATAGGCGTGCATAAAACCGTAGAAATGGTGTTAAACGAAAATCACTGGCCATCGTTATTTTAAATCATCAATCCGTATGTCGTTGTGAAAGCATACAAAACTTATCGGATAATGCGATGTTTGCACCGTTGCACTTCGATCGATGCATTATCAATTATCCAACAAATTTTTTTTATTTCGTATATTTCCATCGAACGACGTGAAATGACAATTACGTGAAAACCAAGTGTAAACAATCGCCTTATCAGCGACACATTTGCTTTTGTCATTTCTTGCTTTCATACAGCGCACAATATCTATAGAAATATAATAATGTTTCAGAATTTTGTGTCATACAGTACTATTGCCACGAACTCGTTCTTATAATTTACCAACACTTTTTACACGACACTTCGTGCGAAGACAATTCAAGAAATTTTGCCAAATTCAATTTTCGACTGTATCGTGCAATTGTAAAATTTGACATCTATCGAATACAGAATAAAAAAATTATTATACGAGAGAATGACACGATCAAATGTTCCAAGTTTCAAAAGATTCGAGAAGACCATTGTGCTACGATAAAAACAGTGATAAAATAAAAAAGTAATTGCATTGCATGTTCCTCTCAAAACCAAATAACTTTATAAAATTATTGTACTGTATAAACACGTTTTCTTGGTTTCGAAACGCTAGAAAGGAGCGTGGCGTGGCAAATAAAATTGTTTCTCGTCCTTTTGGATTTTTTTAAGACAGCATCGGGACCAATTTCTTTTTCTTAAACTGCTCGTGGCTCCGCGATAAACGCAACAGTTTTACGCGTATCATTTCTTCGCGATAGTCGATACTTTTAGACAATGCAGCTTACTAGTTTCCAAACGCGATTATCCATTTCTTCCCAGCAGCGACGACCCTTCCTGCATAACATGCATATCTTACCACTCCGAGGTTTATTACCCTGCGGAACGTTACCGCCAGGATTGCATGCTCACGCCACGTGCGACGAAACAGCGTCTTTATTAAGCGCATCACCGTGCAAATTTACCATACTTACGCCGATGGTTTTATTAAATACCGCAACAGCGATACATCAGTGAATTGAGCATAATTTTTCCAGTTCTCAGCAAGAATGCTATCTATGACTTATTTGTTCTTCAAATTTGTTAATTCTATTTCTATGGTTAACGATAGTCTTTATACGATCGAATATATTAGGAATCATCTCTAAAATCGTTGAGGATAGAATTTTTGTACGTTAGTAAACATTTAAAAACGTTTCAAAGATAATCGTTAGGCGACCGTAATCGTGAAATATGCAATTTCATTCTCGGTATTTAATAAATTTGTCGACAAGTTTATTTGCTATTCTTTTAGCCGCGAAAAAGAAGCAGAAATTTATGTCCATTAAAATTAGAAAGTCAAATCTGTACGATAATTTGCTTACGTCGTCTTGCGTAGCGTGGAAAAAATCATTTTTACACGCGGTATGCACGACGAGATTATTGTTTTATTAGTCACATTCTTTTCAGAAAGTGATTTCTATAGCGGCTAAAAATTCTTCAAAGTTTTAGAATAAGTGCCAATTAGATGGAAATATTTCCTGAAAATATGTAGGAACATTTTACTGAAATTAATTGATTCAATGGGAAAGTATGGTACAAAAATTATTGCTTGAAAGCGAGTAGAAATGCGTTTCTTCTGATTCACTACGTGATTTTTATTTCACGCATCGTTAATTATTTGTATCCTGAGGATATGTTATTTGTTTATAGTATTAAAGAAAAAACAAAATTAGCTGTTTTTTTATAGTTCATGGAAGTACATTTCAATCGCGAAGGATTGAAATAATTTGATTTATAATAACGGAATTTCCTTGTTAATATTTTTAGTATTGAAATATAGGAGATTTTCATCTCCTTCGATTCTCTCAGATTGGTGCAGTTAATTATTTCCTTCATTCTATAATGCTTTACGTAGAAAATTTAGTACTTAAACATGCTTGAGTCTAAAATAATGGAATTTCCTTGTCAATATCTTCAGTATCAAATTCTCTTAGTCATTGCAAATTTTTTTAGCGAAGCTTCACGCAAAAAGCTTAACGCTTAAATATACTCGAGTCAAAGTACCTTAATTTACTTATCGCCTAAAAAAGGAAAGAAAGACAGCAGAAAGATGGAATGGTATTTATTAGGATGGCCAAAAAGTTCACACAGTTCTAAACTTGCAAATAGGGAATTCTTTTATAGTAGCAACTATCTTCATTCAATAATAAATTTTACATTCTAACTTATAATTAGACTGCAGATCTTTTCAAGCAAATTTATATTTTTAATAACAGAATTTATTAATAGAATTCGTATTTTTCTTTAAGTATCTCTGATATTTTTACATGTTAAGTGCATTCTGTAGTTTCTTGAGAATTAAAATTTCCCCTAAATGCAAAAACATTCGCAGTCTACCTATATTCTATTTCCATCTTTCAGATAGCTTCATAATTCCCATAAAAAACTAAACAAGACCTCTTAAGAATCGAAGTTTTGTCTATTAAAGGGATTTTAAATAAAATAAAAATGTCTAAAAAGCTACTTTTGATTCGTTTTTTGACTCTCCGTACATTTTACGTAAAGTACAGATTTGCGCTTCGTTTGTTCTCTTTTAAAAATACAACAGCATAACGCGTCGAAAATGCTCCATTTGGTTGCTCGTTTGTAAAATTACACCAAGATTATAAAAAACATTCAACCGTCAAACTTTTTCGTGACAATATACAATTACATGTTAACTAACAAAAAATGATACGCTTTTAATTTTAATCAAATATTTTATTTGATAACTTTTTATACGTCGTTAATGTCGACGCGCGTAATAACGAAATATAATTCATAAGCTCGGGCGGAGAAATATGGAGCGAAACGAAAGCACGAGTAGAGATCGCCTCGACCGGACCGATGGATCGGAAAGATTGACTGGCCAGTTTTAGTTCCTTCGGTGATTTGTAGTTACTTGTAATTACTACCACTAATATGATACACTTCGGTGACTGCCATACGAACGAGTCGGCTGATTACACCCGAGACAAAGGCCCGTAACCATTGTTGAACGACGCGGAGAGTTCTGTCCCGCGCGAATAGGGCCCCATCACGAATCCCCGAGCTTTACGATCTTCCACGACGCCCGTAGGTTAATCATTCCGAGTCTCTCCATTTTGGTCCTCGCGGACTTCAATATCCTCCCTCGCTTACTTTCTCAACGCTTCCGTTCGAAGAAAGATGCTTCTGTTTCGTACTGGATTCTGGCTCCTGCTGATAGCTACTGTCTCCGATGATTCAAGAGCCGAAACGCAAAGATCGATGGATCCGAGCGGCCTCCGCCTTTTGCTGGCCAGATACCGGCCCGAAATTCCAGGAGCCCCAGGACCAGCTGCATCCTCTTGAATCACCACCTACACTCTCGACGTCGTTTTCTTAAATCACGTCCCTTGAAAGAAGCAATTATCACTCGTCACGGAACGAGTTCACCGTTCGCCACTCGAAACGCGGAGGCAATCGATGCTTGAATTACGACGTACACGTAATTTTATCGGTTTCCTTAAATGTTTATAACTCTGGTGGTCGTCAATGATCCTATCGAGCGAAACGGAAACGGTGATATCGAAAAATATAATACTGGGGGGGGGGGGGGGAGAAATCGTGCTTGGAAGCTTTCACGAAACTTCAGTTCTTTCACAGTGGAACTACCGAAGTGGTCGAATTCATAATTTCTAATAAGAATTGTAAATACATTACTCGATTGGATTTTTGAAAGTTTATTGTAGTTTTTTTTATAAGGGAATGAATAAATATTTATTTCCATTGCATTATGTGTTTCTTCAAGTATCTATCGTTTTAATTTCTTTGATACTAATAAATATACCATAATTGTCGGTAGTTTTAGTGTGAATGCATTGACTGTCACGTTACCTACGTATGACACGATTCTTCCATTAAGGAGCTAACAAAATTAATCCTCAAGATTAGATATTAAAGAAAATAGATCTAGAAGGGACTTTTGGATGTTAATGAGGTTATAAAAATAAATGATATGACAAATTGTGAGAATACTAGTTTCCAATTGTCTAAAAAAGAAGTTCTAGGTTTCGTGGTCAATTTGAGGGGTTTGATCTGGCAATCATTAAACTATTTTGGTTAACATATCCAGGTACATCCTGTCGAATGAAATGGAAAGATTCGACGATGCTATTGAAAAATATAATACTGGGGAAAAAATAAATCACACATGATATACTAAGTACGATTTTAGAAGCTTTTACAAAACTTCAGTTTTTTTCTTCAACATATCGACTGTCACGTCACCCAAAGAGTTAAACAAAATTAATCGTCAACATTAGGCGTTAAAGAAAATGAAACTAGATAGGATTCTTGAATTTTAAAGAGGCTATAAAAATAAATTACATGACAAATTGTGGGAATATTAGTTTACAGTAGTCTAAAAACAAAGTTTCGAGGTTCGTGGACAGATTGAAGAGTTTGGGAATCATTAAGATATTTTGGTTAACACGTCCAGGTACATCCTGTCGAATGAAATGAAAAGATTGAACGATGATATTGGAAAAATAATGTCGGGAAAGAAGAAGTGATATGCGCGTACGATATCTAGAATGTTGAAAAGGTTTTCCAAGTCTTATCGTTTTGTCCCACATCGTGTCGGTCCTCTTCATCCGGTGACGGGGATGACAGCACAGTCAGCATGGTTTCGTCTCGTAGTCGTCGATTTCAATCTTGCGAGGAAATGACGTGACGAGGCTCGGTGTGGTTGGAGGGGACGTGCAAATTGATTTGCGGTTCGTCGTGTGCCGATATACGGTTCTGGCGCCACAACGGCATTCCGGCATTTCCGGAATGGCATAGTTACCTTCTCCTCCCTATTCGACTCGACATTAACGCGAGCCTGTTAACGAGAGAAGAGAATCGGGTACAGAGGCACCGCGTTTAGTTTCGTGTTCATTTCTTTTTTTTTTTCTTCTTTTTTACTTCTTCGAACGATAAAACAATCGCGACGCGAAGGTAAATGCCAATGAAGTCGAAGGAAACCTAAAAAGAGAACCCGAGATTACAACACACGCCATTTTATCAGCTAGTTGAGATAAAATTGTGGAATAAATCAGAGTGGAGTTTCGAATTCAGTGAATTATAGATTATCGTAAAAGACAGTAGAGAATTTGCATTTTATTATGCAAATATTCTATTAAATGTTACATTAATTGTTTGATTAAACCATAATACTTGTTCTCAATTAATTTTATTTGAATTTTCGAATACTGTCGAAAATCTTGAATTTTATACAAAATTTTAAACTGATTTAATATTTCATAGAATTTCTCTTAAGTGTCAAGGCATGTTTCTCATTATTTTCTTTAAATAATCTACATATATGTTGTATAATTTTTTATATTAATATAATATATGAAAAATACATCACGATAAAGTAAAAATTCTATAGTATCCGAGTATTCATTCGATTCATTCCAACTAAAAACAACGTGAGTCTTTTGAACAACTCTAGATGATATTGAAATTGAGTTATTATTATTCAACAGTAGGTAAATTAGTTGCTGAGATAAATAAATGTATGTTTTATTAACGCGTGTGAAAATTATTTTTTCAATTACTGCGAATTTCTAAGCTAAAATTCATTCAAAGATCACCTTGCAATAGATCGTTGAATTTGTTTTTTCATCAATATAACGCTATAACAAAATTTTCGAAATTCTTATTAGTGCACTTTATTCTCCTCAAAGTACTCATTAACACTTTTTTATCAGATCAGTGTAAATGTCTAAACAATTGCTCAAAATGCCTAATTTTCTTCGTTCACAGACATTTCGATTGGAAGAAATAATTCAGTGATTTCCTTTAAAAATAATTTCGATGTTTTGTATGTTTCTCACTCGATTGTTCAGTTAGATCTCTCTGGGGTTGAACATGGTAGTTATTTCGATAGGGATGACTATAAAATAAGTAGTTCAAGCGTCCAGTATATCGGTAAGAGTAACTTGTATTTCGTACTTGGTTAATTCATTCATGCTAAGGAACGTTTAAAGTTTGTTCCATTTATAATATTTCAATTTGATAATTGCATCCCAATAGAAAGTAGTCTATGATTTTTTTTTTTTAAAATAAGAAAGCACAGACCTGTGGATCGCACGTTGACGCTGGAATACCCCACCCATTAAACGACGATTATAATCACGCAGAAAAGCAATGACGAGAAATTTTTGACTCGTCGTAAAATTCCGCGACAATCTAACCAACATCTGAGAGCGCGTAAAGCCGCGGGTGGTTGCGTCGTATGGCGAAGTTCCGTTTACACCCGAAACGCGAGTGGTCTTAAGCCGGGGCCGAAATAATCTGTGGGAACCGGGACCGCGCGGTACAATGGCGGGCTTATTAAAATTCCTGACTGTATTTTATGCTCGCGAGATGGTGGGCAACGTCGCGAGAAGGTATGGAACACCGAGTGGTAGTAGAAACGAAACGGTGTAAGAGAAAAGGCAGGGGAAAGAGACAGAGAAAGAGGAGAAAGACGGTACAAGAGCGAACCGTGAGGACCGAGAGAAAACGAAAACGAAGACGAAAGAGGGGACAGGGAAATGGAAGGAAGGGACGAGAGAAATTGAGAGAGACCGTGTGTGTACCGAGAAATGAAAACGATTACGAGAAAGGAGGAAAGGGATACTTGTCAGATTAAAAGGGAGGAGAAGGGAGAAGGCCACGCGACTCGGAGACCAGGCATAATCTTGCTACATCTACACCCACGCTTACTAACCGACCACTATACCTCTGAACTCCGCCAGAATATTTCGCCTTGACCACTTTAGGTTCTATCCTTTCTTCGGCCTCATTCCTTTATCTTTTCCATTCTTCTTTTTCCTTTTATTTCTCGTTGCTTTCTCCCACTTTTTCTCGGTACAGGGAATCGGTCGGTGGCCCACCGGTTCGTAGGAAACGTTAAACTTGTTCTTGGGTATTTCCTTAACAATATTATCCACCAAAGCGTGAATCGTCTCACGAAATGTTGATTTTTTTAATGAATTCCATTCGGTAAAAAATTGTGTTTACTTGCATTTATGGAAATAAGCGAGGTCGTGTAAAAATAGATATTCCTGTGAGGTTCGATTTATTTTCTCTATAATTTTTTTCCACCCCTTACCAAACTCGAGACGTAACCCATTCCAATGCGTGAAGATAAAGGTGATGTATATCGCGCACAATGCCATCGAAAATAATTTTGCACGATTGCGAATAAAATTTGCTCGATTCTGAATGCTGATGCAAGTTCCTGAACGAAACGGGAGACCCATTTTGCGCCAGATACGAAGCAGATCGTGGAAATCTGCGTTCGCCGCTTATCGCAGGTGTCTCTGGCCTTTACGACATTATTGCAGATTATATTTGCAAGAAAGTTTCCCGCGTGAAACAGCCTGTAGCACATATGCGAACGGAGTGCGTTACCCTCGTGTATCGTTCTCTCTTATCGCCCGACAACCGCTTATCAAGCGCCAGACTGGCAGACTCTCTCCTCAGGTGAATACAGGTATACATCTGTCTATAGTCGCACCTATCTACAGTAGAACTTAGAGAGAGAGAACGATCTTTTTGTATCCTCCCTGTTATCGCGAATTCCGGAGCGTCGAGCTTCCATCCGCCACGTTAAGTCAACGGTAATTGAATTCTCGGTACTTGCTGATACGCTTACACATACTCGGGCCTATCGTGGTAAAAGGCATCCACCTCCCTTAGAGAAACGCTCCAGATCCATACATTCCCGTTTCTATTTCGTTGCAAGCGTCATTAAAAAATATGATCATTTTACTTGCGTGGTTATTCTGTTACGAAAAACATGTAAGGTGGAAAGTCTAGACTTACAATTATTAGGCTTGCTTTATTATTTTTTTAAAAAGAAAATTGTAGACTACTTTGTATTGGAATTTTGCATATATATTTATTGAAGTTTTGAGTATATACAGTATTTTTTTCAAGTACAAATGATGAAAATTGTATGAATTACAAATTGTTGAAGAAACTTCCACTAAGGGAGTATTCCGGTTTAGACATGCAATTCTTAGGCTTGCTTTGTTACTTTTTTAAAACGAAAATCGTAGACTGTTTTATATTGGAACTTTGCACATATATTTACTAAAGTTTTGAGTATATACAGTATTTTTTTCAAGCGAAAACAATGAAAATTGTACGAGGTACAAATTGTTGAAGAAACTTCCACTAAGGGAGTATTTTAGTCTAGACATGCAATTCTTAGGTCTTTCAATCTTGCATTTTATAGAAACAAAATCATAGACTACTTTGTATTGGAATTTTTTATATATAGTTGTTGATGTTTTGAGTATATACAGTATTTTTTTCAAGTAAAAACAATGAAAATTGTACGAGCTACAAATTATTGAAGAAACTCCCACTAAGGGAGTATTGCAATCTAGACATGCAATTCTTGGGCCTTTCTCGTTATTTTTGAAAAAGAAAATCTTAAAGTACTTCATATTGAGATTCTGCATATATATTTACTGAAGTTTAAAGTATATACAATATTTTTTTCAAGTAAAAATAATGGAAATTGTACGACTCACAGATCATCGAAGGGAGTTCATCTTTAGGGGATATTTCGCTCTACACATGCAATTCTTAAGCTTTTGTTATTTTTGGGTAACAATGTATAATCTTCTAATTAGAAGCCAACTTTACAATAGACTATTGTATATGAAATACTAAAACATAAATTTCTGAAACAGAAAAACCGATTTAGTATAGAAATTTACAAATAATGGAACGTAACACGTAATACATAGTATACAGGTTGTACGCATTAAACTTTGTCACCTTTTTTTGGCATTTCCAATAATGCAATCAAAAAATGTTTCAAACAAAAGTTTATCAGTTTTTGGTGGACTACGTGTTCGCATAATATTAAATCTCAAATAATGCTGTTTACATAAAAAAGTCGATGCAGACTTGACATTTTTAAATGGCACCATATGTTCTTAACATCATAGGATTGCTTCAAAATTCAATTATGTATTACACCATGACTTTGAAATGATCTTGAATTCAATAATTTTGCACAAACGTAATATTAACAAAAAATTGTTTATTTAAATCCATAAGATAATTCAGGTTACATCAAATTTTCAAATCGATTTTTCATCTTCTATAATACAATTTCAATTGCAATGTCGTCATTTTTTTCTGGAGCATTTGAAACTTCTGAGACTTATTTCACTTTACATAGAATCTCTATACACGTATATACAATTGTATTACGTTGTTTTATACAAGATCCAGTTTACGAAATTTTTAAATTACATTCTTTAAGGAACCAGAAGATATAGAGACATCTCTGATTTTGATAAATATACTTTTTTCGCGTTTTGAAAAGTATGTAATATGTAATGAATAGATTTTCAAACTGATTTTACATCTTCTATAATACAGTTTCAGTTGCAATGACGTCATTTTTTTCTGGAGTATTTGAAACTTTTGGGGTTTATTTCATTTTACATAGAATCTCTATACACGTATATACAATTGTATTACATTGTTTGATACAAGATCCGGTTTACGAAATTTTTAAATTACATTCTTTAAGAAATATGATATAGAGACATGCCTTGATATTCGTCTGAGCAACTATTATTTCTATGTTAATAACAGTAACGTCGTCGTTTATCAAACTTATTAAATTCGTTCGGGCTTAAGTTTTTCACGTCGAAAGTGTTAAGAAGAATAAGGAAACGAAGGGGACGGAATTGAATTCGTTTATTCGTAGGCGAGTTCTTAATTTAGAGGCACTCGAAGAATTTATCGTGAAGTTCCTGGAGAAGGATGCTCGTCCGGTTGGTCGCGTGCCAAAAGCAAATTACCTTAACGAGGAAAAGAGGGCCAGGTTTTATTGGAAATCACGTAGCAGAGAAACGGAAAGGGACGGAAAGATCGGCGAAAGAATTCGCTGCCAGAGGTGCACCTTCGAAGACGCGACACCCACGAATAACACGGACGTAGCCGGACCGTGGAAACCGTCGGAGGATCGAATTCAATGGGACACCATTGTTATTTATTCTCCTAGGCGTGACTGGCCATGGTCCAACGGCCCACGTGGCCGCGATTATTTATAAAATCGGTACCGAATAGGACGACGTGCTGCGCGTTAACGAGTACCGGTGTCGCGTCATTGTGCAATCCTGGACGAAACGCCGCTCTCCCATAAATAAGAAAACAAGAAAAAGTTAACATGGCGCTTCGCTAATAACGCCGATAGTCGGCGCGTCGTTTCTAATACGATAACGGTTTACCGCGACGATCGTGCGACGATACTGTCGCGTTACGCCTCGCATAATTGGATGGGTCCTCTAAGGCAATGCATTTGAAAGACGCGAGGGACTTAATAAGTACGTCGTCAAAATAAATTTCAGATAGATTTATTATTTCTGCTCCTCGACGTTTCATTTACAGGCGTCGTTAAATTTAATAATGCTACAATCGGAGGGGAATATAATTAATTAAATGCAGGGACCGACGCTTCCCGTTTCGAATCTCAATTATTATTAGAAAAGTTCCATAACGAAACATAAAACGTTAACGAAAGAATATGGCGATTTCGTTCCTAACATGTCTTCTGGTTTGCAGAGATTTTACTGTTTGTAGATGTTAGAATATATTTCCACGCTAGGTGAATTTTCTGGATCGTTGAAATGTTTTTTATATCTGTCATTATAATCAGAACATCGTTACTGTTAGAAGTAGACTGCGGATTTTTATTAATAAAATTAATGAAATGGGAGCTGTGTAAAGCGTTGTCTCTAAATGCAATAATTCATATCTTACTCGAAGTATTTCTTATATTTTTGCACATTAAGTGCATTCTGTAGTTTTTTATAATTATAAGATACATTTTGAAAGTTACGATGAAAGGAGTAATATCTGTTGTTAATTGAATTATTAATAAATAAAAGAAAATTATAAGACGAACCAGAGATAAGCACGAAAGCAGTCTAAAATCCAAACGAGTACGTTTTCGAGCTGCGAATTTTTCGAAGGGTCCTTGTACGATTGAATTATTAATAAATAAAAGGAAACGCGCTTATAAGGTAGACGGTAGATAAGCAGTAGATCTGCGCAAAAGTACATTTAAATCACCAATAAACATCGTGTTCGCGTGGAATGCTAATAAATTATCCGGTGGCAATCCCCTTTCTACGAGATACTGGCGAACGGAAACGAACGCACCAAGGCAGTCGTAAGCGTGGAACAAGATGGAAGAAACGACGACTCTCTGTATATATATGCAGGCACCGACTAACGAGTTTACATTTTAATCACTTGATCGATCGATCTTAATCGATGTCTCTTCCTTTCCGATAAATCTCTGAGGATCGTCGGCCTCCTCCGCGATCACGGAGGTCTCCTGCGGCATACGCCCGCTTCTGTGCATCCTGTGTAGCTCTGTGATATATTCACCAGCATTCCACGCATTCCGACCTCCTCACTTTGTCAGTAATTCTTTACGAATTTAATTCGACGAAGTTTCAAAACCGAAAACAAACGGAATGGACGAACGACCACTAATGACTGAAAGGAAGTATTAACTATAGATTGTCTGACATAAAGGTTTATATTTAAGGAATAGTAAAATAAATTATTGTTTCATAATCAAGTATGTTGGTCTTTTATGTGGAATCACCAGATACAAATATAAATTCATGGTACGACTCTGATTTTGGTAAATATGCTTTCTTTCGTCTTTTATAAAGTATGTAATATGTAATGAATAACGATAAAATATTTTAGACAATGTTTACTATTTTTGTTTGAAGCACCTGCATACGTATATGCGCGATACACTGTACGTTCTCCACTCTTTTTACGCATGTCATTAATTTCGTCCATTCAAGAGACAAATAATATCACGCCAGGACAGTAAAGCGATGAAAACACCGTAAAAGCTGCCATTTTGTGGATTTAATACACCATAGTGTACTATGGTGAATAATTATTTTCTATAATATGCAAAATAAGTACCCGTATTTCGATGAAAATAGACGAATACTTTGCAAGAAATATTACCAAAGAAGTACTAATTCTTAAAATATCGAAACAATAGAGTTTTAAATCAAACAATGTTTTTCTTTAATATTTTATCCTATCGTCAGAATTCAAGATATTCAAGATGGTCAAACTGTTTCGTGAGTCATAGATGCCTAATTACAAGGATAGAACAATAATTAGATTCCCATATTAAAACACAAATTTGCAATTTAATTTATAATAGTTCCTCTAGCCAAAAAACAGTTTAATCGTTCATAATGGTTAGTTGGTAACTAAAATCATTTAATTAGAAATCGTTGAAGAAACTCCCACTAAAAGAGGTCTTTTAAGCTTATATTTTTTAAAAAGAAAATCGTAGACTGCTTTGTATTAGAATTTTGCATATATATTTGCTGACGTTTCAAGTACATACAGTATTTGTTTGAAGTAAAAACAATAAAAATGGTACGAGCTACAAATCGATGAAGAAACTGCCACTAAGATGCAACCAAAATCATTTAATTACGGATATCAATCCTTCTGTCTTAATTTATAAAATATATCTTCCAACAAAAGCGATCGATTTAACATAGAATCACCTCCGTATAATAATTATTGCAAAGATCACTTGTCTCCAAAGAAATGGAACTTATCTCGATAGATTTTAAATTACTTATTTTTATTTATCGTCAATAACTGCTAAGATGCAACCAAAATCATGTAATTACGGATATCAATCCTTCTGTCTTAATTTATAAAATATATCTTCCAACAAAAGCGATCGATTTAACATAGAATCACCTCCGTATAATAATTATTGCAAAGATCACTTGTCTCCAAAGAAATGGAACTTATCTCGATAAACTTTAAATTACTTATTTCTATTTATCGTCAATGAGATTGAGTTGAGATTGCATAAAAGTCTTGTTCATATGTCAATTTGTGATTTCAATTTGACTAGACGTTCGGAGACAGACAATTCGAAATTTGCTCGATCGTATCGTATGAAATATTTAACGTTGGAGTTGAAAAGACTGGTATGTAGTCTGTCATTCAAGCGAACGGTGATAAGATTTATTGCCAAACTCATTGAAGATTTATGATCGTTGCGCATAATACATACATTTTCAGTTTTGATAACACAAATTATTCATTATTCCTTGCGCGGACGTTGTTATTATCAGAGAAGTTGTTTGGAATGCATTTAATAGGACAACATTTGTCACGATGGACATTTACAGGAGACAATAATGTGAAAACCAGTAAATCACCTAGTCGCGCGTCATTAATCTAAGAAACGAGGACTAACGTGGCGTAATTCCCGTCATTCGTGAAACTCGTGCATTAGAATTGCCACAAAGAATGATATTTTATGGGATCGGGTAATGCGCGATGCATTCGATATAGGTTTTAGCGATTTATATGCGATTTCAAAAGTGATTTAATTAGGACAATACGTTCTTCGATCGAACGAAGATAATATTCATGTCGTTCCATTTATTTTGTCCTAGAAAAATAATCGTTATTGTCGAAGCTGCAAACTTTTAGAAGCGTAGGCTTATGCACGAGCAACGATAGATTTTCATCCATAAATAATTGCTTGAAAATGTGACGAAATGGCTGCAAAGACAATAAGAAAATTAATAGAATACTGTAATAATTAAATAAAAGTATTCGATATGTGTTTTAATTCGTGAATTATTAAGTTGTCCTGGTGTTTTGTTTTTCGTTCCTTTCGTTCGATTCTTGATTTGGTTTTCATGTGTCCTGTCTATATATTACTTTTGACAAATTATGAAAATTAACCAGCCTTTCTCGTATCAAATATTCTAAATATTATCATTTTCTACGGGATATTATTTGTGTATTACTAATGGAGGTTAAATTTTATAATTATTCTTGTAGAATAACTCTAACACGTAAAAAAATTCATTCCAATACCATTATAAATAAAAAAAAATACAATTTATAGAATCGTTAACTTTCCGTTCTTGAAAGATGCTCTGATAAGTTTGTAACAAATAATAGATGCTGTTGATGGTTCGTTTTCAAAAATAGATAATACACTTGATATTACTTTGAACAATAAACATCATATTCAATAAAAATACAGTTCCCTTACCATTTTAAATTCGGACGTATCGTACGTGACAACCAAATAAATTTCAGATCGATACCGGGGTATATTTACATGTTTTCAAGCAAGTAACTTTAATTTGTACCGTTCGACGAAACGTAATTAGCGAACGAACAAAATTTAAACGTCAACGTTCCCATCGAAACTATCGGTCGCGCGATCGAAAAGTAAACAGCAGGAACGGAATCTATATTCTAGATAACATATTACTCTTTTCGACCTGATGTAATTTCCCATTGCCGATTCGCCCATTCGTCATGTCGTCGTTTTATTGTCAGTAGAACGTAAATGTAATTTCACGGAGGTAGAGACTGGAAAGTGACACGAGGAATCGTTGTAAGCCACCTCGCTGCTGCACAGTAGAGACAGATAATTGTGCGCCAGTTTACGAGAACGATAAGTTAGCCCCTCACAAAAACTAATACCCAGCAAATAACAAGCATTACTTCTTATACTTACACGGGCATACGGGCACGATGTCGGCCCTCTGGGCCAAACAGAGCCCAGCCAATATTGCATTATGGCTGCATGATATATGCATTCACTCGTTTTACACCTCTGGTTACCGCGTACCTGGCTACGCACAGCCTCCGCGTTTATAAGTGGTTTAATGTGCACGATGGTGGCTGGAAAATTCTGAGATAAGGGAAAAACTCAAATCGAGAACTTTCATTAATCATACTAGGCGTGACCCGAAACTATACATCCTTCCAACACGTTAGGCAAATGCACCTATTGTTGCGGATTCTTTTTCTATTAAGGTTGAAATGCACACAAATAATTGTTATGCCCTTAAAAAGTTTGTACAATTCGGTGAACTTGCAGCTGAAGAAATAAAGATATTGTTCGATCATTACTAGACTGCGGATCTTCATGCAAATTCATATTTTTATTACTAAAATTAATGAAGTTGGAGCTTTGTAGAGGGTTGTCTCAACCCCTAGATATAATAATTCGTACCTTACTATAAGTATTTTTTATATTTTTGCATATTAACTAAATTCTATCTAATCATTACTACATTTTTCATGTATCGATATTTAAAAGAACATGAAAGATGCAAAGTATTCTTTTGATTACCAAAGGATTGTTCTTTAAATAATAAATAAATTCATCGTACGGTTTGAAACCGATCAGGAAAGAGTTTCTAGTCGTTTTTAATGAGGAAATGAAGTTCTCAGAATTCCTCCACATTAAACTCAACTTAACAAAATGGGGCGTTGAAAAGTAGAAAAAAAAAATTTTACGAATAAACAATCCATCGAAGGAGGTTAAAACTAAACTGCAGACGATATATTATTTTTTTGAACTCCAAAGACAATAAAAAAGGGGTCCATTTGCTTTCAGAAATTTTAATCTTCGCGTTAAGAAATTATAACCGAAACTATATTTTGTTTTTTATTATCACCAATTACTAAGTATATTATTATTATTTATTATTTAATCCCTGCCTAGTAAGCTTCCAGGTTACATGTTTTCATTTTTCCATGTAGTAAACTATAATTGCACATGCTTTCTTAATCCTTTCCAATTATTTACGGTCAGTCACTAAATATATATACAGCAATCGATGATTACTCATATTTTAAGGCCGTAATTACTCAGTTCTCGACATGTTCGTTTTCCCTAAATGGAGGCAGTTCCTTTTGACTGAAAGGTGGGGTTATATCGGTTTGCGTGTGGCCGTCGAACCACACCGTTCCCGAATCGTTGGGATCTTGTGCTACCGGGTTGTCTTAATTGGACCAACCATGAGTACACACACACGCACATAAACTCTGCTTTTTCGGCGATCGTCCTTATCTGGCCGTTATTCGTAACTGCTACTACTTGGTAACTGGAAATGTCGTCGATCCTAAATGGTTACACGGTGAAACGTAGAGGGGCAGACAAAGAAAGGTAAAACAAGAATTAAGTTAAGGAAGTAAAAGCAAAAAGAGAGAGATGGGGAGGGGGAGAAAAGGGATGGGGCAGGGAGAATCTGATAATTCCGGCGAAGCACACCGACGGGAGGAACATCGATTCGTTAAATTCGATAACACTATCGTGTCTACGACCGGCTAGAAGTTACCACAATAGAGGCCTGCGAGTACGTTTCCTCGATTCAGCCGAAACTGATACGCGCGTAAATGCACTGGTTCGCGAAAGTATTCGAACGCTCGCTAATAAAACGTTGAACAATAAAAATATGCATATCAAACTTAAGTTCGAGAAGTAACAGAATTGTATGTATTAAAAATTTGTAACGAATCCGATAATTCTTGGAGAAATTATAGTATATGCAAAGACGAGATTAACTGGGTAAACAATGTTTTTGTACAGAAATTTAAAACATTTAAACAAGTTTCATGTTTTACTATGAATGATATTGGTTTGTAATAGTGTTAGAATTAATATTAAAATTGCGTGAAGTTCAATTTACGAATCACGTCTGCTTTTGGAATACCTATACAGGGTGTTCGGCCATCCCTGGGAAAAATTTTAGTGGAAGATTCTAGAGGACAAAATAAGACGAAAATCAAGAATACTAATTTGTTGATGGAGATTTCGTTAAAGAGTTATTAACGTTTAAAGTTCCGCCTGTACTGAATTTTTTTCTAGAAAGTGGGTAGGATTTCGCGGGTAGGTCAATTCATAAAAAATTATTGTAATTGATCCCCGCAACCGAAAATAATTTTTCCAGAACGATTTGAAATTTTTTAATTTTTTCGAAAAATTTCACATCTTCTCGAATTTTTTTCTAGAAAGTGGGTAGGATTTCGGGGATAGGTTTATTCACCAAAAAGTATTGTAATTGACCCCCGCAACTGAAAATAATTTTTTTAGAACGATTTGAAAATTTTTTTAGGCACCTGCCCCCTGTCGATTTTTCCTAAAAATTCGTTTTTGATTTTTAGAAATTTTATTTGACGCCCTACAGAAAAGTTGTGTAATACTTTTTTGTAGGTACTCATGAGCTCTACTTCAGAAAAAAGTTTCATTGAAATATATTCATAATTGTAGGAGTTATGGTCGTTTGAAAATTGGACCATTTTTATGGGGTTTTTCTCATTTTGCGGGGTTAAGAATCAACTTTTCGAATATTTTTGCGATTTGCACATATTCTCCATCAAAATACGCGTAGTTTGCTTTTTTAAACATTAAAATCGTTCAATCCGTTCAGAAGTTATGACGTTTTAAATATTCGCATGAAAATTCGGGCAGACATTTCTGGCCAGAAATTATATTTTCGGTAAGGAATTTTTTCCTCGAAAATGCGTAGGATTTCGGGGGTAAGTGTATTCACCAAAAATGATTGTAATTGACTCCCGTAACCGAAAATAATTTTTCCAAAACGATTTGAAATTTTTATTTTCCGTTGAAAAATTTCACACCTAGAATTTTTTTCTAGAAAGTGGATAGTATTTCGAAGGTATGTGTATTCACCAAAAATGATTGTAATTGACCCCCGCAACCGAAAATAATGTTTCCAGAACGATTTCAAATTTTTGAATGTAATTGTTAATAACTTTTTAACGAAGCTTTCATCAACAAATTGGTATTCTTGATTTTCGTCTTATTTTGGCCTCTAGAATCCCCCATTAAAATTTTTCCTAGGGGTGGCCGAACACCCTGTATAATAATATTCTTCTATAGTGAAGGTAATCGGTAAAAATATCGGTATAAAATATAGTAAAAGAAATCATTGAAGGACGTAAGTCAGGTATTTTTTTATAAAATATTACCAATGATCGAATAATTATTATATGAGAAAATCGTAAGAAATATAATAATACTTGTAAAACAAAACTTTCTGATACAATAAAGTGTGGTATAATTATGTGTTAGTGCAGAAGGTGTGATTACATTTGTACTAAAGGACCCTTTCATAAATAAGTAAATAAATATTGCATAAAGCTGATCAATAAGTGTTTCAATTTTTGGAAAATTCGAACGAGTAGATTTACAAAGCAGAATCAATCGTTAATAATAATTGCATTCTGATTTATTATCACGCCTTGCAGAACTTTCGTTTGTTCGAAAAGATTCTATAGACACGTTGAAATTAGCTTCGCGTCTTTTCGCTGGCAACGTAAATCTTTCGTACGGATAGGCGTCGTGCGGTCTTTCCCATTTATACGCGTTTAAAATGTAGTTTCCATCGGCATTCTATGACATAATGCGAGCAGTCACAATGCAACCGTTTGTCGCTGAATTAGGCACGGTTTAGCGGCCATTCATGGAATTTTCTGGCCAACGACAATACGGTCCCATAACAGGATTGAAAAAAGATTCGCACCCGAAAGTGCAAAGGAGAAACCCAGATGGAAGATGGAAAAAGAGAAAATGTACAAGTAACATATATTTCATAGAAAATGAACAGGGAAATAATTTAGTAAGATTTTAAAACTGCATCGAATAGATCAATCAAAATTACAGAGTTCAAAAGAAAGATGCAATTTTTAAACGCATTAATATATAAAAATGAATAAAATTTAATTCATAAAATACAATAAATACGAAACAAACACTATCGAGCACATTATTTTTTCTATTTTTGTTTCTTCTATTTCCCTTTTTTTTTATATAGTTGAGATTTTTTTAAACGATGTTATTTTGTTAACATTAAAATTATATTTTATTCTTCTTTTTTATAGAAGAATTGTAGGCTACATCTGTAAATTTAATTACTAGAATATTAATTTTGAATAAAAGTATGAAACATCTTATTGCTGACTTAATTGGAAAATATAAAATACCACGAGGTAGTAAATATTTCGTTTGATCATTTACTATTTAAAATAAAAGTCATCCATTCGGAGGAATGCTTGGGACATTTCCGGTAGTGTCTCCCAGATATCTCGCAGGAAGTTGGAGACAGCTTACCCTAAAATCCGTATAACGACGAGAAATGGGTACGGTTTGACCAAATGTGGTCGCTTCCACGACAATAAGTTGACCTCGGTAAACGCCCAATGGACAGTCTGCGGCATTGTGACCGCCGGTTTCTTTTTTAATCGTTACGAATTCCGTCATGGGCGAATTTATGTGTCGATTTTCTGGGTGGTCGAACGGACGCGGCACCTGTTGGGGGCAGAATTTTCTGTGAACTTTTCGCGCGTTACCACGCCCTGAACCGATGCATCGCGTATAACGGAAGCGCCAGACATACTTTCACAGAGTTTTCACCCTTAAAAAGGTTCTCCTGCGAGCGAACAGCCCTTCGATTCTTCTCGAGATGCATAGAAACGGTCGCTTCCTGCGCGCAAGACATTTCTCCGAGTTTGTCGTTATAAATCTTCCGTGTCGTTGATTCTTAATCCTGGTCCAATGGACTCCGGGTCCGTTTGGACCCATTCAAACTATAACGCTTTGCAGGTCATTCTAGAAAGACGCACACGTGCTCCACGCGTTGAATATATTAAAATTTATTCTAAAACTCCTTTCTGGAACTGAGTAGCCACCATTGATGACAATTGTTTTTCGTTTCTTCTCTTTCAGTTAACTGTTTTGTTTTATTTATAACGAACAGTGGACTTCTGATACTTCACTATCGATTCTTGCAATTCATTTTTCTCGTTCTTCTTTAATAGTAGGCTTAACGTCGCATCAACGGCCAGGTTATTAGCGACGATATATTTATAATTACAGTATTTGGTGTAGAATCTTGGTTTCCCTAATGTACTCAAGGGGATCGTGAATCTTGTTGGTCTCGGTGCTATCTTTAATTGCGGGTTCAATTTTATGCTTGTTATGATAAACGTCGTACTTAGGACAGGACAGGATTAAATGGTCTAGCGGGCCGAGAACTTGGTTTGATTCATACACTGGGACCGGTTTTTCATTTAGTAGGTAAGAGTGGTCGATCCTAATACGGATGATGGCAACTTGTTCTCTCTTATGCGAGGTTTGTTACATTATTAATAATGAAAATAAGTGACAACGATTTTAGACATTGCTTTGGACTATCCTTGAACTACCAGAAAACTGACGTTTATTTATATTCGAATCATTTGACATCATTATCATCAATTTAAAACAGCCATTTTATTTTCACTTGTTGCTATCTTGCTTAACTTTTTTCATACGATTTTTCTTTTACATTTCCGATACGTTCTTACGATAAATGTATGTAGATATTATATAGATACAGGTATGTTGTTAAATTATCTTCTAATTTCACTTATGTAATCTAAAGACCCATCTTTAGTTATACGCGTTATATCAAATGCCTCGGATTAACGTACATATTTCATTAGTCGAACGTTATAAATGTGAACGTTGGAATACTTTCGTGTATCACGATCGTTTCAAGGGGGGATCGTACATACCTATGCAATCAGAGCGAGCAGGGAACAATGAGAACGAGCGAGACCTTATAAAATATGTAGTACGGTATCGGGACTGGTATCCCAGCGAGCGAGGATTAATATCAAGATGGAATCTCTTCTAATGGTTATTGACTTGATATTCGCTGTCCGTCGGTACTCAATTTACCGAAGGCGGGACCACTACAGGCTACAAAACACGCGTGTGCACGCTGGTGAAACAACGGCGAAGAAATCGACCAGCCATTCTCGATCCGAGCAGATCCTCGATCGAGAAACGTGTACCGCTGACGCCAGAGAGCCGCAGACGCCGCCAGAAGAAACGCTCAGGAACCTGTCCCGGACAGGCCGGTAGATAAGCAACTGCAAGATAAGATACGCTAATTGAGAGATCTTAATTGGAGGATGCACGGACCCGCTCGGATCGTTTTCTCTGGCGGACATACCGCCGCCGTCACGGCTATTTCTTTTAGGTCTTCGTGAATCCTTCAACTTCCTACACCGGGATCACTTACGACTGCGGGGCGCGCTGGAAAAGTGGCGAATTTTAAGGGAACCGTAGAAACAAATTATACATTTCAATGGAAATTCGTATTATTATTTTATTACGTCAAATTAAACATCAACGCTTCGATTGCTGGGTCAAAATCTTTCACAAGTGAAACAGTTTGTTCTTAGACAATTGGATACTATGTACTTGGGAGTCTTCTAGTGTGAACCTTTGAAAAAGCGACTTTCTTTTTTGTTCAACGCTTCGATTGTTGGGTCAAAATCTGTTACAAGTACAACAGTTTGTTTTTAGACAATTGGAAATTTATAGGGGACAGGGAAGAGAGTGAGTGGATTCTAAATATAAAATTTTAGCTTAGAGAATTTAATAATTTTCAAAATATTAAGTTAAGTTTGGCTGTACATATTTAGATTGAATGAGATCGTAAGGGGAACCTACTATTATTTTAGTGTAATTTTTGTTTTGGAACAGCCTGTACGAACGTTTAATACAAATCCAAGGACAGTGGCGAGTAGACTCGTGTCACAAGCCTTCTATTTTTCGTCGTTGATACCATCTGGCCAAGTGTACCTTTCGTATGGATCAGTTCCCGAGCTACGAGATACTAGTTCATACAGATGAAAGAGGATCGTAAAGCAGGTATTATCCCGTAAGATAAAATTTCCGGTGGCGGAGCACGAAAACGGCCGACAGGGGTAATCTTGGGATCTCGATGGAGGAACGCAAGGCACGGGGGAAACTGCCTCTCGTCCATTGGCGCGTGAATTCGTACGGGGTTACGGGGGTACCGTGGATCTAGAGAAAAATAAAAGGTAGAAGGAGCGAGAATAGGGTGAAACTTAACGGCTACGCCGAGTCCCAGGGCTCGTGATTTCTAGATCAAACACTCGAGAGCGTTAAGAAGGAAGTCGGGAAGGGGTGGGTTGTTTGAGTCGGTCGATCCGTGCGAGAAAAAGAGGTGTCAACGAGCTACTATGAGGGATCGAAATTGGAGGACCCATTATTTTTTTTGGTTGCTCTCTGTCTTATTCTTCTATCCCCCCTCGATCCTCGTATAGGAACCTTTCTATTCAGGATCCCCGGGGAAGGGTGAAAAGGGTGGGGTTGCAAGCGAGAAAATTTTTTGACATTATTTAAGGAGCCCTCGTGAAACCACTCCCGCAGAAATCAACGGTCGGAATTGGAGTACCGGCGGGAGTGAGACGTCTATCTATGCCTTCCGCTTTTTCTTTTCATACATAAAGGAACGTAATACCTTCTGAACTGTCGCCGTAAGCAGAGAACCCGGCCGTTCTCGTCCGATCTGATCGCCATTACTCGTTTGATTTTAGCTTTAGGTCTGGGTTAGCGGATTTGCGCATCGTTGGACACACGAGTGCTTATGGATTCGATGAATCCATTCTCGGGGATGATAAGGAGCCACTCGATCGAAAACTTTACAGGCTAACCGATTTTAATCTGTATATGTATGGGACCGTTTATCTTAAAAGTGGAGTAAGTCCATGTTTGGAGAAAAATATTTATATATAATTTAACGCGAATTTTTTGTTTTTAGAGAATTTATAATTTAAATATTGAAATACTTGCTTATTTACAATAATTGAAATTTAGTTAGTAAATGGAATTGCGTAGTCATTTATTTTATTAGTTGTGCAAGGCCATTCATGACTTTGAAAAAAGATATTTATCAAGTTAATTATTAAAACACCATTTATATAATGAATTCACATCTATTTACACTAATAGAATTTTATTCAAACTGTGTAGACTTAATCGGGAAGGAAAATGAATTTACACCACTTTGAAAATAAGCGGTCATAATTTACAAGTATATTGGATTTATTTATATTAATATATTATGGTTTGAACTCGTATATCCTGATACATTTTACTCGATTTTGCGTATACTGTTTTCAACAGTAGAGTCAAATATTATATATTACAATTAAAAAATTCGAAGTGAATTTTAAATATCGATAAAAATGTAAAATGGGAAATAAATAATTTATAACAGCGTTTGCTCCATTCCATACTATACGTCTTTTGTTTGAAATACTTTTCAAGTATGTAATTTATTTGGAAGATTTTACCACTCTGTATTATAACGTATAAAAACTATTTTATTACAAATTGTGGAACAATGATGTTTTCTTAGCATTAGTTTCAGGCGTCGTTAATATGGAAACCATTATAACTCATTTACTTTCTCAGGGAGCCACGTTTAAAAGGGTTGCTTAATTGCCAGTATTAAATTACCAGAGAACTAAATCCCTCGCGAACATTACCATGTAATAAATTAGCTCACTTTGCATAACTCGTTGAAGTAAATTAAGCGATAACACCTTTATCATAGTGGGGTGATTTTGTAGCCCTACTTTCTTACTGATTAATCATGATTAAAATATAGGGTGTTCATCGATACGTTTTTTAAGTAACTGCAGGGATTGCTGGAAGTGTTCATTTTTTGTTATTTTATGCTAGTATTATTCTGTCCTCTATCTTTTATAATTCAAAACTTTTGTAAAAAATTGTCTTTCGCTGCACATATAAGCAAACTAGATAAATGAACATTCTCGATATAGATATATTAAAAATAGAAAGAGTGGGATTATTTATTTGTGACGACTTTGGGTGTGATTGTATCATTGACTACCTAAATCAATTATTAATTTAATAAATTCATAAGAAACTGTTGAAAATCAAGCTTAAATAGTAATAATTAAATAATATGTTATTTACATTTATTTGTCTCTCTATAATGCATATTTATAAATATTTATATAATAGGTAAATATATTATTAACAGAAAAAATTTACTCGAATAAATTTTCTATTGAAAATAAATTTAAAGTGGAGGTTCCCCAACACATAGGATTTGAGTTGGTTCAAATATTCAATTTATTTATATAGTCAAGTGATTATTAAGTGGTTTTATATTCGTAAAAGAATTACTAAATAATAGACAAAATTTATTTGTTGTTATTTGTTGAAAGTCAAAATATTTTCTACAATATTGCTAACATAAACATATTCAAGATACATATATCTTCGAAAACACAATGGTCTTTGGATTCGCGAAATTATCAGAAAAGCATCGAAAAACCTGAAAATATCTCTAGAAAAATGCCCCTCCTAATCGAGATCCCCCACAGCCCTAACACTTTAATCTACCGAACTTGAATTAAGTAAATCATTCGTTATAGTTTTCTAACCAGAGCCAAATAATTCTATCTTCTGTTACATATCTCAAAGAATACAAACTATTGTTTACTATTTATTGACTAGCGATAATTCTCAAAAATCGATTATCAAAACGAATTTCTCCCCCGATTACTTCGCGTAATGCCGTCGTTCTATCATAGTGGAATTATCATAGAGGACGAGGAATGATTGAAATAAATACCACAAGATATAGCAGTGTATGAGCGTGTATTTGACAGTGTTTTTCCTCTCTCGTACGGCGGCACACATTATTAGAACTCGCAGTACGTATGCGATTTAAGGTGGAATGTTATATTATTGCTAATTGCTGCCGGGTGTGCTGCACTCGCTGTAACAGGCTGTTTAATTTAACGAAATTCAACACTATTGGTACGATTTAACGCAGAGAATCGTCGATGCAAGAAAACGATTTTACATTAGTTTTAGTAACTCGAAGGTCGAGTTAACTGTCGAGATTATTGCCGACCCCTTTGGATCTTTCCGATATAAAAAAGTTTGAAATTACGATTTATTTGGCCGGCGTCCAGCGTCCGCCGTGCAAGTTTCTAAACAGAATTTACCGATTTTCCACGACGCGAGCGCAGCACGTCCGGGATACATCGACACATCGATTTAATGGGTAACGGGTGGGCCTCTATGTTACAACGCGAATTATAATGTAGAATATCATCATCATCATCATCATCATCATCATCATCATCATTATCATCCTCATCATCATCATCATCCTCATCATCATCATCATCATCATCATCACCACCATTATCGTCGCCGTCGTTCATTATACAACAATCATCGTAATAATTATTATTATCATCGTTTCGTCGCGATAGATCACCGTGGTATGCCTAAGACAAGTCAGTATTAAATATCTTACAATACACATCATCTTCCATATATTTATTTATATATATATTTATACTTTACCTTTTTTTTCTTTATTCATTATGTATACTATCTATTTATAGGGTATCAGATTCGTCTCTTGTGTTCCATACGTTTACTTTTGCCGTTCTCGTTTAGTCGATAATGAAAAAAAAGAGTAAAAAAAAAACAATAAACAAACAAACGGAGGGGAAGGGGGTGGGTGGGTGGGGGTTGAAGGGTGGAGAGGTAAATGGTCGTTTGGTGCTCAATGTCAGGTCACGTGTCGATGATGGGATTCATTTGTCGAATGTGTTTATGCATTTTTTTTTTCCGCACATTAAAAATACGATCCTCGTTTAAAAAATGTCGTCACTGAACGCTAAACACAACTAGATACGTACCGCTTCGAAATATCGAACAATCGTAGAAAAAACGTGGAGTCACGTAATATAAAAACTAAACGCGAGATGATGACTTGACGTCGAGCAGACTGATGAGAAAGATTTAGTGACAAGTATTATATTTCGCTCGTCGGAAATCGCTGCGCTTTTTCATTTTCGTTTTTTCTTTTTTTTTTCGTTTCGTTTTCCTCGTGGATATTTAACCAACACGCAAACGCTTTGTCGCTCAGTTGATGAAGCGCGTGAACACTATGAAAGAACCGCCTCGTCCGTTCCGTAAATTTCTTAACTAACAAACGTCAACTGTTGTTCTCGAAACACCGTTGTATGATCATCTACGCTTCCACATACAAAACAAACGAGTAGGTTAATTTTTTCGAGATGGCGTTTACAACATCATATTACGATACAATACATTACGCATTATATTTAATTTTTTTTTTTTTTCTGTTAATCGGTTATAAGCGTTGCAAGTTTAGGTCTTTCTTTCCTCGATGGTCAGCTGCTGACATTTTTAATTCTGTTTCGCGTGCGACATCCATCGTACTTAGTTTTGTATATGCCACGTACCGAGAGACGAAACAAACGAAATAAACGATAAACTAGTATTTCGTGACTCCTATCTCGAAGTACCATACGATTAGAGATAAAATAGTTACAAACGGTAGACGCTTAAATAAAAAAAAAAAAAAAAATAAATTCATAACAAACGTTACGCGAAAATTGCTAAAAATTGCTAATAAAAAAAAAAAATCTTACACGATTATCTACAATAGCATCCCCGATTCGTCAGACGGAACGTGGCTTCTCTACGAGTAATTTGCTGCCTACTTCTTCTCAGCGACACATATAAACACCGTACAAGGTGGAAATAGGGCCTCTGTACGCACTGCCACTTGTATGAAAACAAAATTAACTAATCAGCTATTGAGTATTTTCGGATTTAAGATTTAACATTGAAATATGTGAGAATCGTTAGGTCTGGGGGGGAAATAAGCAAGGAAAATGATACACAGTCGCGTCGGAAAGTAAGTTACTCGTCCATTGATAAACAATGCAAATAACGATAGTTTTTAATCAAACAATATTGGTCCCTCAATATCGTTTCATTAAAGAATTCATCGAGTTACAGAGCCAACGATTCCGAAGGAGCACGTTTCATCCTTGGAAAGTGAGTCATTCATTGATAAATAATCCATTCGTTGGTTAAATAATGGTAGTTTTAAATAAAACATTCGATAGTGATCCTTCAATATCGTTGACATTTGTTTCGACAAAAAATTCACCAATTTGCAGGGTCAACGACTCTGAAGAAGTTAATAATTCTTCGTTTTTAGTAGATGTCTGTTGCAACATTTATTCCTATACTCTTTTTGAATGTCGCTAAAACCGAATCTGAAACGAATAAACATTGATATTTTAAGGGTAGAACGATCTACTGATTGCAAAAGACTTCGACAAATCGTTATAAGTTCAAAAAGCTGTCGTACAGAGTATTAAGATACAATTTATTGCAAAATACTAAAAAGATTAGGACGAACTCATCTTCCAACGCTATCATTGTAGTCACGTTGCAATTATGTTATCTCTGTACGATAATTCGTTCGTTGAATTGCTGCAAATATTCGCATACAAGAATCAAACATATTATCTGATTTGTTTCGTAAACTTACTTTCGGACGCGACTGCCCGGCGAACGCAAATTTCTATCTTAAAATAGATTTCGCATCGTCGGTAAATAAAGTATGGTTTTTGCTCGGTAAAGGGCGAGGGTGAACATGGAACCAAACACGGAGGGAGATAAAATGAAGAATCGCGAATAGAAAATGCGGTTCGCGGGTAAAAATGGCGAACGGCAAACGAAGGAAGAAGGTATGAATAGTTTCGAACGACTCGAGTCAGGAATGAATAAAATAAAAAGAGAGCAGCGCACATTTCCGTACACGTACGAGTAAAAGGTCTTTTTTCTCGAGCGGTTTGGTTTTTTTTTTTTTCGTAGTATCTAAATATGATTTCAATAAATAAGCTACCTAGGGAGCGATTTCTTTTTGGGAGGATAGGGGTAGGCGCTCCTTGCGTGGCGAGCCAGCGAAAACGAACGTCTCGGGGATGGCTCCTCTCGGCTTTAGTTTTCACGCCCTGACCGTAACCGGAAAAACAAATGAGAAATAAAGCTAGACGAACGACACCCGCGTAGCCGAGGAACGTTACATCCCCGAGCATCGTTGATTCGAGTCGCCACCGCGTCCTATATTTGAGTTCCTAGCCTAGTAATACAGTCTGCGATAGCGTCCTAAGGATTAAGTTCATCAACGATCATATATAATATATTACACACACTCACACGCGTTTCGAGGTAAATACAATCGCACGCAAATATCCACGCAAAACACATACGCTCGTACACGGACACGCAGTTTATGACAATGTTCTCGGGGACTTGTGTCACTTTCATTCTCGTCAGAAAATAGACTTCTGTGTGATTATAACGCACCACGCGGCAAAATCGCGATAGAAAGTAACCGTATTTTCAAGAACGCCTCGTATAAAATGCTCGGAGATCTCGTTATTATTTATCTGGTTTCTAAAAATCGTTTTGAATAGGTTTACTAAAAATATATACGGTATCGTATCCTGCTTTCCGTGAAGGTGTATACCGATTTTTCTTCTTTTTTTTTTTTGTCGAAAAGGAGCGTGGGAGAGGGGGTGGGCCCGTTGGAAGTAACCGACAATGGGTTCTTTCACACGCCGTCCATACGCATGTCTTCAAACGCACGCACACGCACACAAAATTACACACACTGGCGTGTGTGTACAGGGTGTTTGTTTTATCTGGGAACACGGAACATCTCGAAAAGGATTTCAGGTACGAAAAAAATATTTTCCTGATTTTTTACGTCGATGGTCAAGTTACGATAATTTTTCATACTATAATACAAGTTCATACGAATCCAATGAGGTATACTGGTAAATCTTTTTGGGTATCAGGAGAGATATAGTGGATGAAATTTTTATGACATCATGATTCACCGATAAAGATTTGTTTTATAATTTTGTTTTGGTTATTCTTACGACAAATATGAACAAACTCAAGAGTTTATATGGAAAGACACTGAAATACTGATTGAATCAAGCTTCCGTTTCAGGATGAGTATTTAAATTGAAATGTATAATTTATAGTATGATATTATGATATTTAAAAGAGTTCGTCTTCAATCAGAATTAAGGGGAGAATTTTTAAACGCGAAAACATGAAAATAGAAGCATATCGCGATTCAGGTTTCGAGAGGTAGACAACAAAATTGGTAGATCTAGTACACAATTTGTTGAGAATTCGTGAAAAATACTATATGTTGTATATTTTCAATCTTTTCAATCGTCGTGTAACTCGAGTTAAAGACCATATTTTTGGATTTACGAATACTTCTCAATTTCTAGGTGCACAGACATTGTAAATAAGAAATGAGGGGCAAGGACAAAATTTTTTCCTCTCACATTACAAATAATATATTTATGAAATGGGTGAGGTTATTCGAGTAAGTCAGGACTATAGTACTCCATTAATACTAGAATCTATCTATCGGAGGTGTCAAAATGATTTGTTTTTCAAAAGAACAAGTATTACGACACAAAATTGTGTTTCTTCTAGAAGCATTTGTTTGAAACTAAATCAGACATATTCGTTTACACGTGAGAACTTTGGAAAACATAAAAGCAGTACAGTAGAACGTTGATTATCGAATTACAAGTGGAACATATAAGTGTCTATAGTACTGCAAACTTTATCATTGAGGCTGTTTATATTTTGAAATTGTCTTGTAAATATTAGATATAAACACATAATCAGGAATTGTTTCATTTACATTATGAATGATACAAGAGAAAGAATGGTATAGGAATTGAACAGTTTTGAAGGGAGTTTCTAGTTTAGAGAAAACAATAAATGCCTTCCAAATATTCAGTACAGATGAAATAAAAAACTTGATTGAATCGAAGAAGTATTAATATACTTTTCATAATTATTTTATTTTATTGGTTTTCCCAGATCGATTATTGGAACGAATTTCCCTTCTTAATAATTCTGATAATCAACGTTTTATCGCATAGGTATCCAACAACCGAGCAAACATAGCTCACAAATTTGCTTCGACAATTTTTATTCAACGTATAAATTTACTTTCCCAAAAAAAGTATTTGACCTATACAGAAATTTGATAGGAGAAAGTTCCGAAATTCTAACGAAATCAAAAGGTTCCAAATGACCCATCTCGATACATGTAAACAAGAAAAAAAGTAACGAAAACAATTTTCAAAAAAGGTACACTGAAAATTGGGTAATCATTAGCATTAAAATAAGAAACTAACTCGACCTTAAAATCTTCAAAATTTGCGTTGAAAACATTTTTCTCGTATCTTTTCAGTCTTTTTTCGAGCGTTTCGCGTTTCCGGATATGACTGGCCTTGTACAAATTAGATTTATTAGAAGGGTAAAAAGTTATTCGGCGTCTGGGGGGTGGGGGGAGAGAGGGGGGGGGCAGTCGTTGATAAAATAGCATTTCTGAAACAACCGCACCTCGACCTTCGACGTCGACGCGACGGCGAGGAACTGCGTGTACGTCGCGAGCACGCACTTACGCACACATTTTTCACAAACACACACGCCGGGCAGGCAAGCAGAAGGCGGACAGACGGGCACGCATGCACGCATACACGCTACATTAGGCGGCGTAATTAGCACAGCGAGCGAGAGAGTTTGCGCGACACGAGCTCTACTGCGCGAGCGCGCGGGAGAGTCGCGTTTCAGCGCACGCCCACGCCGGAAATCTTGTTACCGTTTTTCGCGCGACAGGCAGAAACGCACACCGACACGTCGCGACCGCGAAATCGTCGCCACGGATCAGACGACGCTCTACGATCGAACCGATTTAAGTTCGATATTCAACCGTTTCAACAAAAACAAAAAAAAAGAAATAAAATTTTGTTTCCTTTCTCGAAATTCCGAAATTAATATTCCGACGGTGCGCGCGCGCCGCTCTCGCGTCCTCTCCGCGCATCTATTGCGATTTGTGACAGCGTTTGAAGCACGACGGCTGTTCGATTGTGCAACGATTTAGGCCGATCGCGTGTGCAACGTTATATTTCCTTCCATCGCTAAACGATCGACAAGTATTACCAACGAATTTCACATTCTCTCGCAACCTCTGTCCCGCTTGTCTCCCGGTTTTCGAATCAGCTTCGAGCCTGATGGAGACCACGAGAACACGATCGATGGGGGCTTGTGAATATGGACAAAAAAAAAAAGAAATAAAATGATCGATGACAAACGCTGAGTCGAATGGATAGAAAAAAAAAGAGAAAAAAAAACGTATGACATTTAGCGATGGGTACGAAAAGGGGAACTTTTACGATGTCGTCCGTACTTGCCTGAAAGGATTCAGTCGGGGCAAGTTGTGAAATAGAAATCTATCGACGCGCAACAAAAGTTTATATATCCGGTTAGACTATACCTTCCGTACGTTCGTACGCTCCTTCCGCGACTAAATTTCGTTGTTTACCTCTAACGAACATCGTCAGTTGGAAGAATGTACGCGAGCGAGCAGGAAACGTAAAGCGAGCCAGCTTTATTCGTTGCGATCAATCGAGGCGCGTGCTTCGGTGCCGCGTTTCAGGTGATGCCGCGTTGTGGATTCCTGACATCTCAACCGTACGTTCTACCAATGTATTTGGCAATCTGATCTCAGGTTCTCACAGGTATGGAGGAGGCAGTCTTGATCGGCGAGCCAATATGCGGCTCAATACTTACTGGTCTCGACGAACAAACGCCGTCTTCGCGGTACCGAGACCTTCTCGTCTTGGCGCATCTTCCAACGATTCGAATGCCGATAACGATGCGTCGTATGTATAATCTCCCTCGTATTGTCGACCTGCAACAGGGAGTTCTTTGTGGCCCTCATCACGGGCGACGGTTTCTTCGATCCAAAGTACGGATCCCGCGGATCCATTCCACCCATGTCGGCGTTCACCAGGCTGTTGTGATGCTGGATGTCGGTGTGGGGATTGTACTTAATGAAGTTAAAACACTCTTGCCGACCGCGTGGATTCTTCATTGGCTTGCCAAACTTGTTGAACCCTAAAAACCGCGAACTGTTCTCCACGCTTCTGTACCTCAAATACGAACCGTTGTACTGCTCGTAGAACTGGCACCTGGGACCCTTTTGCTTCTTAGGCTGCAAACAAACGTATACAGATTTTACTTAGTCGTAGTCTACAAGCTGATGAAGGTGTAAATGGCTAGACTTAAGATACGAATGTAGAATCATAGAGTGAAGAAATTTTTCCTTTGGAAGTATGCTTGCAAACGCTTCGTTAAGAAGGTACAGTAATGATTCGTAAAATGAACGTCGATCTGGGGTTAGCATGTTCATTTTTCGTACAGCGATAGTGAATTTCGACATCAGTAGTCGCTTTTATTTTTTGCCGATTCTATTATTTAATTATTAACACAGTAAATAGCATATTTTTAAGAATATCCTTCTAGAGTAAATAGACTGTGATCTTTAAATGCCAGTTGGCGAGTTCAATTTACGAATCACGTCTGGGGCTCATTTTAAGAATCATCACTGTATTGTCTTCTATATTTACAAGACTTTGGAACGAATAACATCGAAATATGTAGGGTAAAAGTAAGGGAGACCAATTTTTCTAAATTTTATTTGAATCACCAATCTAATAAAAAGTATTCTCAAGTATATTTTGATCCTTTATTTTTAATCCCCTCGATCTTGATAAGTGGATGCATCTTATAAAATCATTCGTAATTTTTTAATAATAATTGAGAAAGCTATTATGCTTTTTGCTTCAGTAGTTAAGTTTAGCATGATATGTTTCCAAAATAAAAATTGAAGAAAATACACTACAAAATAAATTTGAAAATATTTGAGTGACAAAGTCACAACGTATCAATTTGCTCCAATATGTGCCTTCTGCATATGCTCTATATATGCCTAAAGTTTCAGAATTTTAAGAATTTCCGGTTTGGAGATCATCCCTTGTTAGGGAAGTATTAGATAGATGTATATGAAATTTCGTATTTTGTGTATTTCTATACTTTAGAGGATCCACGGAAAATTTTCAGAGAACATGCAGATAGATTAAACGTTGACTGTACTATCAGTCGCGGATTTATAAGAATTCAAAAGGAAAGGGATAGAAAAGAAATCACAAAAGAATTCGAGGTTCTGAGAATTCAAAAATGTTACCTCTAGAAATTATAAATAGCAACGTAAATATTAAAATTTCGACGATTGTTCAGAAAGAAACAGTTTGAAGGGATCAAAATTCAGATAAGAGATTCCTTTTATCAATTTCTTCCATACTTAGCTAAAAAATATTGCAATTTTTGATAATTTCTAATTAATTCCACACACGTTATTATGCAAAGTTTTTTTTATTTCTCTATTTTGCAATTATTAGCTTTCACTAGTTTCCTATTCAGGAAACGTGTTTGACAGTTAAACTACGTTATAATAATGTCCTTAAATTACAGTTTTGCAATTTGTTGTCGCGTATAAATTAATTCGCTTAAGGCGACGAAATTACGTGGAATTATATCCACTAATTATGAGACAAACAATTACCAAGCCAACAAGTTTCCCCTGCTTGTTGAAGCAAATGTATCGCTGGCTCTTTTCCGCAAAGATGTATAATTTCCTACTAAAATCTTCGGACTGCGTCGTAAGTTTTTCTGAAACATAAACAGGAAAGAAACTCAATTATCAAATGGAACAAATAAATATTATTTCTAATTATACAAGAATACTTCGATCGGCATATTAAAACAAATTGTAAATTTACAATTTTCTTGATATTATGTTCCACCAAGGTCTTAGTTATGGTCAATAATACTATACGATAAAATAGTAAGAGGCAAATATTTGTTTATTAAATTAATTCCTCTGCATTAAATCATGTATGACATTTACTCAAATTGAACTTTATTGTCTTGGTGTCATGAAATGACCATCTTTAGAAGCATGAAACAGTAGTGAGTCCAACAAGCAACACGTCAGGCATTGTATGTTTCTCGAATTTCAATTGAAAAAAGAATATCATCGAGGCAAAGGAATCGATCAATTCGGTTTTAAGGGAGGATATTTTATCCTATATCTACCATATGATAAAAATATATTCCAACGCTCAACACTTTACGAAAGAAACGTCAATCTTTTGGGCAAGGAATATTTTGGAAAAAATAAATCGAAGACGACCTAAAATCGAATAGAACCTTTCAAAGACAGCCATTTTTTCGTTGGATTGGAAAATTCACACTTTCGATTATCCGAAAGAGTTGAAAAAAGACATTATCAACCACGTTACATAGAAAAATAATTAAACTTAGGAAACAATTTCAAGTTAAAATTTTAAAAGGCTTCTTTAAACACCTTTGGTAGAAGTAGCATTGAAGACTATTAGGAGTCGAAGGATTATAATTCTATGCCAGTTGGGTGGGGACAAGCTAGAAAAATGTTTGTCCAAAATGCTAAATTTTGGAGAATCTCGCGAAGTCGATTATAGGGGGGAAATAATGTGATTTAGGAAAGTATTCAGAGACGTCGGTTGTCGGGGTTAAATGACAGAATGCAGTAGGCAAACCGTTTTGTGGTTCAGTATGCGAGTTGGCATATTTCCGAGAACAGATCTCGTCGCAGTTTATGGCGTGAGTTGTACCTACATCGATGTTCGGAGGCCCTCTTCCAGGCACTGTTCGGCACCGAGAAAAGAAGAAAAGGTTGGTTAAGCCTACCGCCGGGGCTAGTTGGTGCTAATGAAGGTGGCACAGACCGACCGGTGTGTACTTTTCCACTTAGCGGATCCTGTCATGCCTCGACCCCAAAGTGCACGTTGCGCTATGTTCAATGCAACGGCGTGTCCCTCTTTTTCTTTCACACCCGCTATTACGAAATTCTGCTGACCGACGAGCAGGCGTCCTTTGTTCCGGATAACGAAAAAAAAAGAATAAAGGGCTAGGTGTACAGGTGCACCACCCAAAATGACCGTGCTTTCCACACGGGAAACCATTTCCTACTTTTCACGCGAAACGTACTTGCCATTTATTTATTTTATTTTAGATCCGGTTGAACGACTTTTTTTCTTTAATCGAACCTTTCTATCGGATGATTCGGAAAATTCTTCGCGTTGTTGCAAAACATTTACAGTTACTGTTCTTATTAATACTTTCTATTTATTTTTGTCGTATATTGTTCAAGCAGTTTTGTTTTTCATTCGTTTAAAAAACAGAAAAGAGAATATAAGAAAGAATAATATATATTTTAAAGGTTTTTTATTCTTTTATTCGAAAGTAAATATTACAATATTACCTATGAACATGACTACAAACCAAATACAATTTTACACTATAATAATGCTAAAGATGAACAAGGATAAATTATCAAAAGAATATACGTCACAAAGAAAAAGTAATAGATGGTCAATGACAGTTTTTTCCATCTATTAGATACGACATTAATGTCTATAAACTTCGGGTATTGACAAATCCAGAACATCGTTTAGATAGAAGAGTTTTTTAGGGGTTAACTAAAAAAATATAATTTATCGATATGCAACAATATAAAACAGAATATAATTACTATTGAAGAAGTAAAACCAAACATTTATATTTTAATATGATGCAATCTGCTCATTCGTTTGAACAATTTACTTACACGTACGTTTAACGTCATCTATAGCGACAAGACTTTTCACTTTGCGATTAAAACAATCAATTCTGAACCTTTGAACCTTTTGCTTTTTTTTTATTTATTTAAAAGAAATAAATTCAAATTAATGAATGTGGTTACGAAAATAAGTACCAAGATCTTAATTTACGCAGTTTCCAATTGTCTAGAAGCAAAGTTTCGTTTCCGCGGACAATTTGAGGGGTTTGGTCTGGGCAGTGAACGCGTTAATGTTTCGACCCCGGGTTCCATGAAGGCTAAACGTTCGCATAGCGCAGAAACACGAGCGGGAGTAACGGTATTTAATTTGCGTAGCGTCGAAAAGTCGGGAGGAAATAATTAATTTTCGTCTGCGTTACAAAATAACGTTCCTTAATTGATAGATGCTCGACGGTAAAAGGTACGATGTCGCGATTGTGAGTTTTTCTTCGTTCGTTTGCGAGCCACACGAGCGTGGGTATAAGCGTCACGCGTAGAGAAAAGGAAGGAGGTAAGTCTGCAGGGTGGCCCATTTGCTGGAGCCTCGTTAAATTCAAGTGGTTCTCGTCGGGTGCCTTCCCAACATCGAAATCAAGAATGTCCCCGAACTGCCTCGTAAAGTCCCTCTTTTTCCCTCTTAGTTCCTCTCTCTTTCCCTCCTTCGTTTTTCTTTTGCGTTTCTTTTTCTATCGCGGCCTGCTACCAGCCTTCAGGAACGAGAAAAAGCAAGAAAGGACTTAATCTGAGACTGTTTTCTGACAAACCTGCCATAGTCTATAGTCCGCGCCAATTAATTGCGGCACTTTCGTTAATTAATTGGATTCACCTTTCGGCGGATGTCTATCGTAATGGCATCATCTACGGTCAAGTGGGCCAGTTTCTTCTTGTTTTTTCTGCCACTAAATACATCTTACTCCGGAGTCGCGATAATTGATCGTTCCGCGATTGGAATCGATACGTTTTATACGAAATAACTTTTGTATTATTTGTCATAGCAAAAAGAACGTTTCGAAGAAATGTTGCATGATATTGTAAGGGACGGTACAGGTTTCACTCTTCAAATTAACCCTTTTACAGACATTCACCTTTTTACGTTATAATTTAATCTTTCTCCAGACAAACTTGTTTTCTTAAGTTGTTCTAAACTAAATATTTTATTGCATGTATCTAATAATTCGTAAACATAAAATGATATGAAATTAACGTAAAATATTTATTTAACACTGCAAGTATAAATTCTCATCAATTATCACATAAGTAATAAGAAATGAAATCGCAAAAAACAACAAAATTATATTGCATTACTTCACTTTTGAATTACCCACAATGTTAGTTTGCAAAATGGTGATTTTGATTTGCAAGAGGATAATTATGATCTGTAAAAGAATTAGTTTTCTGTCATTTAAATATTTTCTTGAAATACGGTCAACTTAAATTTTCTAAACACAATGAGTACTTTTTCTTTGTGAATTCGTTTAGCCAATTAAATTCTGCATAAAAATTGAGACATTTTTAAACGATACTATATTAAAAAACAGACTGACAACGAGCGAACAGTTAATGAAAAATGATTTCAAGTTAAAATTCTGAAAACTAAATTTAATCCATAGAAAAGATCGAAAGTTCGTCGAGTAAATATACACATAGAATAAAAAATTTATTTTCGTACAAACAAACCGAGTTCGAATATTACCCAAATTTTCACAACGAACTTTCCGAACAATCGAATAATTTGACGAAGATTGCTGAGCGAATACGGAACCATAATGAGCGTTATCGATGACAAAGTCCCGATATTAGTCAGAAATATGGGGAACAAGTTCGAAAGTATCGCCAGAAATTTCCTTCTTCCGCTTCGGAACGTCCGCTTTTCAATATGAAACACAACGTACCTGCGAAGAGCGGCGACGAAAGAAAGTACGACGATAACAACCCGAAACTAATACCACTGGCTCGAAAGATGATACGTGTACGTTATTTGTTTGTTCCAGTTACCCATTACCGAACTCCTATACTTCCGATACCTAGTCGCCGTCGAAGCAATCGCGACGAAACTTCGACTGTTCCGTTTGAAACGACGGTTATCGTTATCAAGTAAGAGAAGGGTGGTTCGTGCATAGAGGTCTGGACGACGACAAGTACGGTATTAGATATTAGGTCATTCCATAAGTTCGTGCCATTTGTCCTTTTCAGACTATTGGAAAGGAATAGCAGAGTACGCAGGGCAGTTTGAACTTTGGGTAATCGCGTATTTAATAACCTTTTACAAACGTCCGCACACTGTTGTGTCTTACAATAGACCGACGATCGTTACAGTAATAGATGAGAAAACGAAGCACTAATAAATTGATGTCGTTGCTCTCTTATCAAGCCAACACAGGCTGCAGTAATGATTCTTAAAATGAACGTGTTCACTTCTCGTACGGCGGAGGCGAATTTTAACACCAGCAGATGTTTATACACAGCGATATCATTGTCGTTTATTCAAAGGAAAAATTTATAAATTATACAGGGTGTTCGGCCACCTTTGGGAAAAATTCTAATGGGAGATTCCAGGGGCCAAAATAAGACGAAAATGAAGAATACCAATTTTTTGATAGAGGCTTCGTTAAAAAGTTATTAACGTTTAAAGTTCCGCCTGTAGAACGGCAACCTGCGTACAGCTGCGTGCGCACGATAGTGGTTCTCACTCAGCATGAGAAACTCTACTTAGTGACGTGTCGCCAGCCATACAGTTTTCTGAGTGACAGCCACTATTGCGCTTACGCAGCTGTTCGCAGATTCCCGTTCTATAGGCGGAACTTTAAACGTTAATAACTTTTTAACAAAGCCTCAATCAACAAATTGGTATTCTTGATTTTCGTCTTATTTTGACTCCTAGAATCTCCCATTAAAATTTTTCCCAGGGATGGCCGAACACTCTGTATAACATCGAAACAATTTTATTGTAATTATTCATTTTAATTTAGCCAGAATTTAATGCATCGTATGGTATTATGTTATTAAATTTTTTAATAATTTAACGTGGTAAATAGCACATTTTTAAGAATGCCTAAAGTTAATAAGCTGTCTTTGAATGCCAGTTGGCAGGATCTGACGAAGAAACCGAGCGGTTTCTGGGCTCTGAAGGAGATCTCCCAAGTTGCGAAAGATAGAAATATTCAACTAACGAATCATGTCTGGGGTTCTTTTTAAGAATCATTACAGCAACGAGAGTAGAATTTTTGATTTGGTAGAAGAGAAAGTTCTAAAATGAATGTCACCTATTTTGTGTATCTCAACACTTCTTCGTAGATAATAAGTATTAAAATATTGAACAGTCTAATGAAAAATTAAAAAGGATTTATAATGTCTGTATACATAATAGTTTCCAAGGAAAAAGTGGGAAATGGGTTTTCAAAAAATTGTATGATACGTTTGAAACACTCTTTCAATTTCTAGTAAAAAATTTGACACAAACTTATGGGATCACTTAATATTAGGACATTTAGCCGAAAAGCTCACAATATTTTTAATTGTTGTAACTTTGTAAATAATATTCGTACAACCTTTGTAAAATCATTTTAAAGACAGAACCCTATACTTTCATGGCTCTAACACGTTTTTGTTGAGTTACTGACTAACGACAAACTTTCTTGCAACTTGCTGACAAGCTACTACGTAGTTGAAAAGTGATATCAGACTTCACGATAACGACTTCATGACGGAATAGTAAAAGTATACCAACGCCTTTTACTGTAAAAACTGTGACAGACTAATCGTTGGTTGTATAATCTCATTAAAGTGTAATTTCATTACAGTTGCCACGATACACGTTGATTACACATTGATTGTATAGTTTTTAAACACTGTATACATTTATTTATTTATTCAAGTCGTGAATATCGAGATTACGTCAATACATATTTCTCTTATAATACACATCAGAAATTGCTAATATTGGAAACGGGCTTTCTATAAATCGCTACAACTTACGCACATGTTATTTGAATAACATATCCACTTGCAAGTTTTTTAGTAATCTCTTAATTACTGCTTCCACCATCTAGTTCAATTTCATATTCATCAAATTTCTTTTAAAATGAAGATTAGAACGCGTATTAAATATACAACGACTCTTTTTCTGATACTACAGAGCATAATTAGAATAATGGGGCAAATTCCAAAAATTGCACACTGTTTAAAATAGTTTGTTTCAGTAAAATTGATTCCTATTTCCTGTTAACATTAAACAGACCATACAAGAGTCAACGTATCAAATAAAACAAGCATATTATTTTATTATTCTCGTAATAAACACGTGTTTCGTAATTTTGGACTTAGGTCACTCCAATGGCGACGATGCAACGCAATAAACGGTCAGAGCTCGATCACGGAAGAATAAAATTTAAGCATAACTCGAATCGCTTAACTCGAAACCAATTGATATTTTTCGTTAAAAGGGGGAGGGGGAGGATTGGGTTTATTTATGGTATGCTCTCGTATTCGGCGAATGCGCGAGAAGATGAAACGAGGAGACGAAGAGGAGGCAGCTAAATTTTTCGCATCGGATCTCTGTCTTCAGTTCCCCGAGCTTCCTCTCCTCGCACGCTCTGGTTCTCTCTGATCGAAGCCGCCGCGAGATTAGAGGCTGCCAAATGAATTAAAAGCCAATTTTAATCAAAAGCGGGCACCGGCTTTTAGGCACGATTACCCCCGATAATAACTGGTAGGATGGGCCCTGCGCGTAAGTAGGAAAGAGCGAGACAGAGGGAAAGAAGAATGGATCCCATATATTACTTCTACGTGCTCCTCACGATACAGGAACCGATTCTTCCCTTCGTTATAGGTTCGCAACTAATAACTTTCTTCCATAGGAAACAAAATGCTCCCAAATTGTTATCCAATCCGAGACATTCTCTTACCTCGATACGAGGAAATAGCGAAAATCATCTCTATCCGTGTTACGAAATTTTTTAACAAAATTAGACAGACGTTCGAAATTATTTTCGTTACTTTTTCCCAACCGGTCGACTGAGAACCACTGGTGTGCCACAATTTCGCGATGTCGACGTTATGAAAGCTATAATATAACGCGAAAGCGAGCAGGCCAGTACCGACCGCGTAAGCAGAGGAACAAGGGAAAAGAGGGCAAAATAAGAGAAGGAAAGTATAACCGCGACTCTTGTTATAAGCCTGCCAGGTATAATAGCGATCCTGTCGTTAACACCTAAACGCACGATTCGTCGGCGCATGGGAACGGTTCTGAGTAACCGCCGTCAATGCACAAGATTACAACGAAACGCAAATAAAGGAACGCGCACCGGTTGTCACAGTACGGATGAAGGCTATGACAGGTGCAACCCTGATTTGCCCGACTGACGCGGTAATCACGGCTCTCGGAAACTAGAATAATTAAATTCCAAGCTGAAAGGTTATTGTTGTGGCCGGCATCTCTCTCCTTTCGACGTCTCTTTCGTCAAAGGCGTATCCATGGCAGGACAATCAATTTAAAATGTAATTTTCATTGGAAATAAATGACCCGAAAACCGTGATACCATTTACTCGACGAATGGTTTTGTTTAATACGTTGACTCGTGTATATTTTGTTTAATATTAACGATAGATAAGAGTCAATTTTAATAAGACTGCAAAAATATCTGGAATAGTGGCACTAATTCAATTTCTTGGACTTTATTATTCTGCGTTTGTGTATTATATTGGAAAGTAATTATTAATTAAGTTTTAGTGTAGCATTTTTGTTCTTTTCTAAACAAAATTCTAATAAGCGCCCTTGACTTTCATCTTTCTCTTAGGTTCTCTTCGATAAGGTTCTTATTGTGAAGCAGAACTGCTCCAATAATCACAGATTTAATATAAATTATTTTTCACTATCGTTAACACGACGGTACACTATAGATAAACACGATAGATACGTTATGTACGATGTAAGCTATGGTGAACGATTTTAAAAAAATTAAGAACGATGCTTTGTCTTCCTGCAACACGTTGAATGCCAAACATGGCGACGCGATGAGCCACGAGCACTCATCGTGGAGCAGCAGCGCGTTTGCATCGAGTTAGACCTATTATACAATTGTTTTTTCATCAAATCGAAGGAAGGATCAATATGTAAAATTGTGGAAATTTTGTATTTAATCTTTTTTAATATATTATATAAAAATCTATTTTGGAAAGAGAACAACCCTTACTATGAAATCATTATTTATTACTGAGCCTATAAGTGAAGGCTTACATTTTGCACCTCTTTATTTGTTTTTCCGTGCAATGTGAATTGAAAATTTGTTGCATAGTTTTCTTTTACACAGGGGGTTCGACCACCCCTAGGAAAAATTTTAATGAAAGATTCCAGAGGCCAAAATAAGACGAAAATCAAGAATATCAATTTCTTGATTGAGGCTTCTTTAAAAAGTTATTAAGAGATTAATTTATAGAATTTCAAATCATTCCGAAAAAATTATTTTTGGTTGCAGGGGTCAGTTACAATCATTTTTGGCAAACAGACATACCCCCGAAATCCTACGCACTTCCGAGAAAAAAGAGTAGGTGCAGTAATTTTTTGGCAAAATTAAAAAATTTTAAATCGTTCTGAAAAAATTATTTTTAACTAGGGGGGTGTCTTACAGTGATTTTTGGTCATTACACATATCCCCAAAATCCTGCTCAGTTTCGAGAAAAAAATTCATTACTGAAAATATGATGTGAGGCCAGAAATGTGTCCCCAAAATTTCGTGTATATCTTTAAAACACCATAACTTCTGAACGGATTGGACGATTTTAATGTTTAAAAAAGCAAACGACGCGTATTGTAGTGTAGAATATGTAGAAATGCTAAAAATGTTCGAAAAGTTGTTCTTTGACCCCGCAAAATGAGAAAAACCCCATAAAAATGGTTCAATTTTCAAACAGCCATAACTCTTACAATAGTGAATATATTTTAATGAAACTTTTTTCTGAAGTAGAGCTCATGGATACCTACAAAAAAGTATTAGACAACTTTTCTGTACAGCGCCAACCAAATTTATTAAAAATGAAAAACGAATTTTTAAGAAAAATCGACAGGGTGCCTAAATTTTTTCGGTAAAATTGAAAAGTTTCAAATCACTTTGAAAAAATTATTTTCGATAATAGGGGTCAATTACTATCATTTTTGGTCAATATACATACCCCCGAAATCCTACTCATTTCCTAGAAAAAAATTCGAGAAGGTGCTGAAATTTTTCGGCGAAATTAAAAAATTTCAAATCGTTTTAAAAAAATTATTTTTGATTGCAAGGGTTAATTACAATCATTTTTGGTGAATACACATACCCCCGAAATCCTACGTTCTTTCGAGAAAAAAATTCTTTACCGAGAACATACTGTGTGGCCAGAAATGTTTCCCCGAAATTTCATGCGCATGTTTAAAAAATCATAACTTCTGGATGGATTGAAGGATTTTAGTGACTCAAAATTCAAACAATGCGTATTAATGAAGCTTTAGAGCAAAAAATACATTGGTAAAGTCTACTCATACATCTCGTCTGTGGTGAGAACTATAATCGCGTGCACGTAGCTATTCGCAAATTGTCATTTTACAGACGGAACTTTAAACGTTAATAACTTTTTAACGAAACCTCAATCAACAAATTTGTATTCTCGATGTTCTTCTTATTTTGGCCTTTAGAATCTCCTATTAAAATTTTAATAACCATGGTGGCTAAGAATTTACATATGTTGTTTGCTAGATAGGTGGACCACTCCATGAATTTTGAAAGATTCGCTAGGTTGTCGAAAGATCATTATAAACGACGGAATCCGAATTGTTCTTAATCCGCGATTCGGTAACAAATGTGTACCGGGGCGGTCGTTAATTATCCATCGCGATTTTATAGCATATAAATCAACACGACCCGCGCGGTCGTAAAACAGATTCGTAAGGTCGAGGTGGCTAATTAACGACCGGTACGCAAACAAACAATTTTCTACGCGCGGCTAATTATCTGTCAAGTCCTCCGGACTCGCGGAGGAGGTATCCACGGAGAGTCGTTTCGCCGCTCCGGCAGTCAGAATTCAAAGCTTCAAGGACGCTCTCACGGTGTCTGAAACCCTCGCGCGAGGACGGTCCGTTTCGCGAGCGTAGCTTGAGTAATCGCCGGTCAGGAGAGGCTCGTTGTGCGGAGTAAAGTGCCGAGAGAGGCAGGAGATACGTGTAACAGAAGGAAAAGGTGGAGGCAGAGCGGCAGCAACGGTAGACGAAGGAGGTGGAAAAAGGTGGAAGAGGTGGACGAATGTGATGGATCTCGGGGAGGTGTAGACGCGGCGCAGCGTGCGGCGCGAAAACTGGCTCCTCTGTTTGCACAAGCCTTCTTCCCTCCTTTCAGACCTTCCTTCTCTCCCCTTCCTCGCGAGCAGGAATCAGAAGAGGAGCCGCCTCGCACTCGCGCCGCGGATAAGGCGGACAGCTCGTTGCTGACACCGACCACGAATACATTCGTGGATTCGACCTTACCGTGAAATCCTCCTGGTACTCTGGCGCTAATGATCGCTGCCACGATGCCGGAAGCCCGGTATCCGGACATTCATAAGGCTACAGAGTACCATTCGAACGTGCTCGATGCTCGAAAAATCTTTGAGAAGACACGAAGAAACGAAGGAACGTTCGCCAGTTGCGTTGCTAGTCTGACCCAGGTCATCTGCTCCGTACTCTTGTAATTATGGGGTTGAGCCCATAAGTAATTGCCCTTTTTCGTGCCAACTTTACTCCTCTTTTTAAAGAGTCGCTGAACAACTTGGTCTGTGGAACGTGTTTTCCATTATTGCGTGTAATCTTTTGTAAAAAAAAGGAACTTCCTTTGATGATACAAATGTTTGAATCAATTCCTGAACATGGTCTTCATGGTAAATGTTTGTTCATTTACAGAGTTTAGGTCTCGAGACTAGGTTTGACGAATGAGGAAGTTGAGGTAAAACGGACCATCCTAATTCCTTAATTTTTCTTACGTTTCTCTTGAAATTGGTCTAGTAGTCTGGTTGATTGTTCAACACACAACGTTGCTGTAGTTGTTCCTCTTTGACCCTTCTTTCCATGAAGTGTCTTCAGATTCTGGCTGAAGTTGTTGATTTTCAGCTATTCTGTGTGACACTTCTGCTTGTACAGTTCTTTGGTACAGTGGACTCACGGAGTTTGAACAAAAATACCAAATAACATTTGATTAAACAAGAGATCGTCTATTGAATGAGCGGGGTTCCAGCTGAGAAGGAAGAAAAACGAAAGAACGTTGGGAAAAGGATCCATGAGGTCCATTAGACTTCCAAAAGAATAAAATAAACCACTGCTTTATAAATATAAGTCCATTTGCATCATTTGGGCCAAGAAGTGTCAACAATACTAAAGAAAGAATTGGACAAACGAAGGATCACTCGTATTATTATTAGAAATTCTTACTTCTGACATATAATATCAACAGAATAAACTCAACTGCACATCGATTGGAAGAATCAGACTTTGAAATTAAATGCAAGATGGGTGTCTTAATTTTCTTAGGAATATCTGAAAATTCGAAGATACAAAATCGAAGATACAAAAAAAGCAATATTATAAAGTTAACAAAGAAAGAAACGAAACGACGAGTCCAGGTTTCAAATATTTTCATCTGTTCGTAAAAGTTAATAAGATGATTTAAACGGACACTGGTAAGAACAGTTTTCTTCCGTTTTCATATGGTAAATAGATAAATTTGCATAATGTACGATTACACGTCCGATAACTGTTGCTTTTCCGTCAAAGACCAAGTACACCCGTAACTGTTTATGCAATTAATTACATTTATTCAATCTCTGCAACTCCCATTGGAGATATTTCAATGTCTCGCTTCCGAGATGCAACTGATAATATTCATGGGCAATTTGTCGTCGAATTACTCCTTTATACGTACCGATAAGCGAGGCTTGATAAATCTTTCGTAGAGATAATCGTCAGAGCATTACGAGTACGAAACTTTCTCTGTAACTTCCATTAATATGTTGAACTCGATTTCTAGAAGAACGACCCTGAACCCGACTTGGCGAAGGCACGACGACGACGACGGTTCTAATAAATAAGTACGAAAACGAGTACAAGCTCCTTCCGACACAGTTAAAGACGAGATAAACAGTGTCTAGTCGAAAACAATCGAGACGAAACGAGACAACGGGACGCTGTAATTCATCGTGAGTTCTCGATGTCCGCCTTCTTTTACTCCTTTCGTTCCTTCCTCTCCGTCTGCGTTCGTCGACTCCGCGGAAATAGAGCTCGGTTATTAGTTCGAAAAGATAAAACTCCAGCTAGAAAGGGGCTCTCGGTGGCGCTTGGTAGCAAAAGCGAACGAGATAAAGCCTTGCCCCCCACTTTGATCGATAAGAATCGCTATAAATTTAGATCTTTAGTGCCCTAGCTCCAAACGTTTATTTCTTCGAGGAGTTCGCCACTCTTTTGTTCGGAACTCTTATTAAATCGGCTCCACGCATTCTCCTATTTGATATATCTTGGTCGAAAACCATGCATAATTTTTATACTCATTATTCTATCGTTGTGTAATTACTTTAATCGGTTCCACGAGGCTCTTACGATGGAAATATACTAAACACGACTATATTTCAATAATTTTAATTCCATTTCTTAGGATTGCTGGTTCGTAGCACGCCTCAGTGTTATTTTTTTAGCGACGCACACGACAGAAGATATTTTTAAAAAGATTTGAAAGATGTTCTTATTATTGTTGATTCGAAAATTAGTCCTCACCTAGACCGTCATTTTAACCATCAACTTATAATCACAACGATAATTAACCCCCTGGAGTACAATTTAATTACGAGAAATTGTTCAAATGTATACTATTCAATTATGGCAAGGAGTTGCAGAAAAAAAGAAATAAATTACAGTTTGCTACGTTATCAACAAACGGTACAACGAACGAGTTTCCAACTGCGGATAACATCGATCCGTATCGCGTGACACTTTTGGTCTTTGCGATTGGTTCGTATAAGAAGGAATACGTGGAAAAATGCACCGGGGCAAACATAACAGATAGATTGCCAACGAGGTCAAAAATCTGATTTTAGTTTACATTTTAGGAGGAATCTGGACCATCGTAATACGAGTGATTGAAGATGGAGGGAGAGACTCTTTTGCCCCTGTGCCTCCTCACTTGGAAGTTTACCAGCTTCCTACAATACATTTCCTTCTTCCACTTTTAGCATTACAAAAGACTTATTGCATTCAAGGTGATTCACACCACATGTATTTTGGTAAATACTATTCTGTTTTGGAAACGCGGTAAAAGTAATTGTTTTCATCAATCAAAATTACTCTACAATTGTACTTGCATAAGATATGTGCTTTGGTCTCTCTATGTGTCTCGATTTTTAATATTATATTTCAAATTTAAATTTAACTACGAAAAATAATTCGTATCTTTAACATTGTTTCTATTAATTTTAGAAGTTTAACTTGAAATTATTTTCCTTGTTCAATCATTTCTCCTCGATTGACTCTTTGGCTTTACAAAAATATTCTTTGTTCGACAATTATTCCCACAGTCATTTGGTTCCAAATGTAACGGTATCGAAAGACACCTCTTAGTCGAAATAGGTGTGCATAAAACAGCGGTAGAAATAGTGTTAAGATGTTCCTCGTGTATTCTAGGTCAGTGTAATTAATTACAGTTTTACTTACGATAGGGTGCATTGTGATCATCGCGTCCTATGGCATTGATTTTGCGGGCCATTACGGTAACATTGCCGCTGCTGCAAGTCGAGTAGAGACTCACGGAGCGCACCATTGCCGGCACCGCCCCGCACATCACCACCTGTAATCGTAAACACATTTGCACTATACTAACCGTTCGCCAGAAGCTACAAACTTCAACGAAAATGCTACTAAAATTCGTGTGCTTTCCGACGAAAAAAATTAGGCGGAGAAGTAATATTTATATCTGTCGAAGAATCGACATCTCTATTTAGAGATTAGCTATACAGGATGAGCCAATAAGAACTATTATTTAACATATCTTGTTATTTATTAGGTTTATTAAAAAATGTGTCGATAGATCTTTTTCTTAATGAGATACTAAAAGACTAACAAAGGTATATAATTTGTAAGGGAAATATGAAAATAAATGTGACCAAAATACGAGCAGAAATCAAACTTTATTCGTGATCCAGGTCACACGTCTCCGTAGTACGGTCTACTGTTTTGTTTAGCGTATTCTATTATTAGCTTAGGTATCGATTCAAATAAATTTGCAACAATATCTTGAATCTTGAGCGCGTGAGATATTTACTGTTTATACCAAAACACTCGCACATACGTCCCCTATGACTTATATCGAAATTTAATTATTTGTTTAATTTTACATTAACGAAAAATGGTTTTTCTTTCGGAGTTATAAAATATAAGAAAGGATAATAGAATAGTCTGAAGTACAAGAATAATTAGGTTTCGAAGAATAGTACATGTAAGGTAATAGGAGGAAAATACAAACACGAAAGAAAGTAGACAGAAAAACAAAGTATAGAGAAGTATGTGTATGTATTTATTGTTTACATACAAAAGACAATAATAATTTTTTACTGAATAATATAAATATCTGAAACAATACGCTCGATCATTATAAACAACCTCAAACATACAAAGTGAGCCACATAATATGACGACTCAAAATAATTCTCAAATACAAAAGATATTTGTTTCATGAAAAAATGTTTTCAATAAAAGTTACACGGTTTCCAACGGGACATTTAGTACCTCAATCAGATTCTCGTTGCTTTAGTTTTGTCACATGAATGTTGTAATAATATTTCTGTATGTTAAATTTGATGTTTTATTAATTAAAAACTTAAATTGTTCCATTTCTTTCAAACCATCTTCCGAGATCTTTCATTGTAGTCTGTGACGATAATTAACAAGCTAACGGAATCCCGTAAACGAATAAAATTGATACTGGTGTATTCATTTTATAGTAAAACCGTGTAGGACTGATATCTGAATATTCATGGAACGTTGAATTTAGCGGTTTGAAGACATTTGTGGTATCGAAACTCTCGCGGAAGTCCCCGGTGACACGCAATAGCCTTTGTGTGAATCGTGCGGCCATCAAAGCGTTAATCAGCGTGAGAGATACACGTTCAAGTGTTTCCAGAGTCATAGCATTACACGTCCTAACGATACGGTCCTTCATGTCTTCGAGTGTCGTTGGTAGCTCGCGATAAACTTCGTTTTTTAGATGCCCCCCGGAGAAAGTAATCAACCGGCGTCTAGTCAGTAGATCGAAGTGACCATGAAATTTGTTCTTCGAATCCAATCTATCGATTGTGTCTTTGTAATGATTGCCATGCTTAAGCATAACGAGCAAAACTAGTCTTTGTGTTGATACTGTATCGTTATTGTTTGGTAAGGTACATTTGTTGATAAAAGTGGCAACGTTTCAGAGAAAAAGATAGAATGTTATTTCGCTAATAATCCTTGAACATTTAGGTTGTGGGATTCTTTTTGAGATTAAACAGAACTTGGAATCATCATTATGGATCATGCATTAACCAACATAAACTTTTTTCTATCTTTCACCGCTCAGAAGCTGTGGACGTGGCTAAAGTGTAATTTTAGCATTTTTTATTCCATCGTTTCTTCGCACGAGTATGCTTGATATTTTCTACACTAATCGTCACATTTTTATCTTTCTATACCGAAGGGAGGAGGGAAAAATTCCAAGAATAACTGTTTTCAAACACGAAGAATGTCTCTTTCTCCACTCACAGCTATTAAAGATACGAGACTCTTAAATTCGACTGAGATAAGATATTTGATATAATACAAGATATTAAATAAACTTTTAATATCTTGTAAATTCTTTTGTCGGTCATAACATGTGCTCCATTGAACCAAATATGTTGTTCCTCTGATATTTGTCAAGGTCATTTTATTACACAATTAATTTATCACACATAAATGAAAATTTAAAAACGTTAATTTGACTTTAAAATCTCTCCCACTACACATAAATATTATATAAAAATAATATTTATACCGTACGGTGTCCTCCTTTATATCGAATAATTTTTGTAAAATTTTGTTTATAATATTCCATTATTTTCAGTTTAAGGAAACACACTTAATAATAAACATTAAAAATCAGGAATGAAAAGATGCAGATTGCGATGCTCGTAATCGGTTTTTATCGTACCTTTACGAGTTGTAAATATTGATCTGTTATTTTTTAGCGTACAGCATGGGACGCAATAACTTATAATAACCAAATTAAAGTTTTATATGCATTCCCGGAAAGTCAATCATTATTTTACCGCGCAATAAACGACACGATCGGAGGAAGAGATCCGCAGTTCTCAGGATTTTTGAAAAGACGAGAAGACACATGAATTCGCGCGTGTTTTCGGTTCGACGACCGAACACAGAATCGTTAAAGGAGTCACAACTCTTTCACGACCGCGAACAAGAACATTTTTACGGGCGATTAACAAATCATAGCATCGAATCATCCGTCGAGTCGTTTGCCGGGTTTCTTTTTGCGGTTCGTTCGCGGGAGTAAAAAATGCACGGTATTGTAAAAAGACAGAAGAACGTCGTTAGAGCGGAGACTACAAAAGATGGATACCGATGGCAAGGTTTGTTAACGAACGAACACGGACTGTCCATTAATGGCCACGAAGTGTGGCATCTTTTTTAGTTTTAGAAGTGGCGCCGTACCAATGTTACGACGACCAGACAAACATTTCCAGCGCGTAAGTACTATACGCAAATATTCCGTACGCCTTGATGCTTGTTTATTCCCGGTACAACGAAAAGATGCTTTTATATTTTGCTCAAAAATGTCAACGAAATCAAATCCACCCTTTACACTTAGAAAAAAGATTGGACAGGACTAGATTAATGCATAATTATTTATTTATTATTTTTAGTACAAAGTATATTTTAAAAAGAATGCTCTCTTGCTGCGTGTAATTTTATTTAATATACAAGAGACTTAATTCTTTGAGTATCGTTAAACAAATTCCTTGTGCAAAAAGAAATCAAAAAGTCTTTTACCATTTTGCAATCCGCGGTTTTGTTATCGAGATATAGAAAGTTAAAGTTTTTGCGCGTGCGAATGTATGGACACGCCTTCGAATGCGTGAATTGAGTCTGCGCATGCGCGCGATCAGCTGACTGGGGATATCACTAACGCGCGCCATGAATTCCATCGATAAACTTTAAGCATTTAAGTCTCGAAAACAAAACCTCTAATCGTAAAATGGCAAAGGACTTTTCGATTTCTTTTTGTTCAAGGAATTTATATGTTTCGTTTTATCCCATCATTTTAAATGGACAGAGAGCTAATTTAATAATAACCTTAAAGAATGTACGAAAGAAATGGAAGTTTCAAAGGAATACACATAAATACGTTAATGTATAAATTATTTTTACCTGAACAACAATAGTAAAAATTATTTACAAGCGAAAAACTCCTACGTGTGCACGTGTATGTTTTTAACTGACATTTGCTGTATAAACTGTCACATAATTTTGGTATAATTATCGATAATAAATCTTGCAAACGAACCTTATCTGATAGTTTCATCGGAAATGTTCAGATACTTGAAGGAACGAATCTAGATGTGGGATGATTATATTATAAAATGATCAAACTTCGAAGTTCGAGTTTTTAACGGAAGATTCTCACGTAACATATATTAATTAATCAATAAAAAGAATCGACATAACAAAATTATTCTCTGTAATTTGAAGGTGTCTTCTTTTATCTATAAAAAGAAACACTCCAAATTGAGAATAGTCTTTCCAAAAAAAATTCGTAAATATCAGTTACTTTTGGAGCTGTCACGCGAGAATCCCACTTAAAAGTTGTGTTGCGGACAGGTTCAATTATCTCGAGAACGTGGCGTTTAGCAGAGCCGTAATTGATTTCGAATAGAAACGGTGCTTGGTATATTTTCAAGAGGTTTTTGAACTTCTAAATTGGTCCCTTTAAATGTCATCGAAGTCTTCGGTGGGCAATTGTAGAGACTTCTTGTTAAATTGACTTTCAGCACGCGATCCTCCCGAAGCTCGACCTCTTCGTGCAACGGGTATCTTTGATCTGACCTAGTCACCGTTCGTACACAAAGATCTGGCACGTATCCGCTTACGTATCCATCGAATAATGTAAGTATGTAAGTTTACGGATTCCGCACGAACGCGGCCAAAGCCCTCGTTCAAATTTTACACGGCTCGTTAAAGGCACTGTAACTGGGTCAGCGGTATTTCCCTTAAACTATGGATACAACGTGAAAACATTTCAGACGACTGGAACGCTTTTTTAAATGTAATTGTGGGAAAGTAGAACGAACGTTATCTATCTTTGATACACGAATAGCCGAGGGTTATATTTGGAATTCGTTTTTCCATCGTGAAAATTCATACAACGTACGTCAGTTAAAGTGGTACATCTACACACGTAGGAGTCCTTCGTTTCTAAATTATTTTTACTATTGTTATTCGAGCCAAAGTGACTCTTTGTTAACACATTAATGTGTACTCTTTTCATGTATATTAGTTACGAACTAAAAACTCTGTTTAGAGTATATCGATTAAGAATCGTACATTGATTGCTTTCTAATACTTTGAAACAACTACGACTAGCTTCAACCATTCCTGAACGATATTTTACTTCATTTTATTTCAGACATGTTTCATAATATTAATGTCTGTTGATTTGGGTGGCGTTTGTATTGGTTTCGGACAATTATAGAGTAACCAACTTTTTGCAACTTTTTGTGAAGCTTCCTTCGCACATTCATCAAGATTATTATTAAACTAGCCCTCTGTTCGTTTAAAACGATGGGATAAGAAGAAACATATAAATTCCTTGAACAAAAAGAAATCGAAAAGTCCTTTGCCATTTTACGATTAGAGGCTTTGTTTTCGAGATTTAAACGCTTAAAGTTTATCGATGGAATTCATGGCGCGCGTTAGTGATGTCCCCAGTCAGCTGATCGCGCGCATGCGTAGACTTGATTCGCGCACTCGAAAGCGTGTCCATACGTTCGCACGCGCAAAAACTTTAACTTTCTATATCTCGATAACGAAACCGCGGATTGCGAAATGGTAAAAGATATTTCGATTTCGTTTTGCATAAGGAATTTGAATATTTTGGTTTGTCCCATCGTTTTATGATGCTCGAAGGGTTAAGTGTTTCGTATATTAAAGAAAATTAGTGCGACTTGATGCACATAGACTTTACTAACTTCGCAATCGATTGGAATTTTTACACATAGGAACGAACGTGAAATAATAATTTAAAAATTAATATTAGTTTGTGTAACAAGTTCATTTGCATCGATGACGGTACTTTAATATTTACCATTTGATAAATTAAAAGCAGCCATACAATTTCTTAATATAACCATTGTTTCTATTTAGGAAAGAAGTTTAAAGCAATAGAAAGAAAACTATTTAAAAGAATTAACTAGTTCCAAAAATAATATTTGCTTTATTCCATGTTTAAGGAAACATATTAAAAATTAGGAATGAACAAAAGAACAATACTCGTCAGTTTGTATCATTGTTACGGGATGTAACAACTGAATAATTAAATTAAACGTTCTAAGTTCGAGTTTCGAAAGAAACGCAAACGAACGGGTTACACAACCTAACAGTAGGAAATAAACATATTCTGTGCAGTTACTTACCATCAGGAGGCACAAAATCTTCGCTAAAACGGCAAGCTGTGGTAACCTGCAACAATCAAGAATATACGTGTTAAACGTCAGTTTCTTAGTATTTGGATTTAAATTAAAATTACAAGCTTTTGTAAATATTTTTGGGGAGAAAGGCCAATTTTCGTTCCCCGAAATTGCATCAAGGCAGCCAGTCGCGTCTATTATAATTTTAAATGAATTCTGGGAGTGCAAAGGGTTAATAAACTTTAACCCTTACATTAATATTACATTATCTAAATCTTATTCACAATGTTACTTCACGATTTATGAACACCCTATTATTCAGATAATGTTATATTTCATATACACTTACTGACAAAAGTTAAGAAATAACACAATCGTTTACTAATTTCTATACAGGATGTTCGGCCACCCCTGGGAAAAATTTTAATGGGAGATTCTAGAGGTCAAAGTAAGACGAAAATCAAGAATACTAATTTGTTGATGGAGATTTTGTCAAAAAGTTATTAACGTTTAAAGTTCCGCCCGTACTGAATTTTTTTCTAGAAAGTGGGTAGGATTTCGGGGGTAGGTCTATTCATCAAAAATTATTGTAATTGACCATCGCAACTGAAAGTAATATTTTTGGAACGATTTGAAAAATTTTTTTTTCGTCGAAAAATTTAGGCACCTACCCCCTGTCGATTTTTCTTAAAAATTCGTTTTTGATTTTTAGTAATTTCATTTGACGCCCTACAGAAAAGTTGTGTAATACTTTTTTGTAGGTACCCATGAGCTCTACTTCAGAAAAAAGTTTCATTGAAATATATTCACTATTGTAGGAGTTATGGCTGTTTGAAAATTGGACCATTTTTATATGGTTTTTCTCATTTTACGGGGTCAAAGAATAATTTTTTCGTTATGGTTAGAATTTCTACATATTCTACACCAAAATACGCGTTGTTTGCTTTTTTAAACATTAAAATCGTCTAATCCGTTCAGAAGTTATGACGTTTTAAAGATATACACTAAATTTTGGGGACACATTTCTGTCCTCACATTATATTTTCAGTAATGAATTTTTTTCTCGAAACTGAGTAGGATTTGGGGGGTATGTGTAATGACCAAAAATGATTGTAATCGACTTTTGCAACCGAAAATAATTTTTTTCAGAACGATTTGAAAAATTTTTTTTTTGCCAAAAAATTTCAGCTCCTATCCTAATTTTTTTCTCGAAAGTGGGTAGGATTTCAGGGATATGTCTGTTCACGAAAAATGCTTATAATTGACCCCTGCAACCAAAAATAATTTTTCCAGAACTATTTGAAATTTTTTAATTTAATTTCTTAATAACTTTTTAGTGAAGCCTCAGTCAGGAAATTGACATTCTTGATTTTCGCCTTATTTTGGCCTCTAGAATCTCCCATTAAAATTTTTTACACCCTGTATTTTCCTCTATCTTCTAGGATACACAGGAAACTAAAATTAGCACAGTAAGATAACATTTTATTTTGTTTCTTCAATTCAGTTCAATTTTAGTCTTTATATTGATATAGGAAATGTTATTTTACTATTATTTTTAGTTTCAACCTATAGATCCTGGAATTAGTAAACGAATATGTCGTCTTTTAACTTTTATAAGTATATAATGTCGTCCAATGTACCCTTCATTAAAATAAAACAACGAGCAACAGATTATCTTTTGTGGTTTTCGTTTTGTATCGCTTCGAAGTTCCATCGGTCTTATTGGAAGATCCTGTACAACGGAACCTAATCGTTCGCGATCTCCGAGTGATTAATGATATTCAAATAAATTTCGCACGATTACCTAGCACGGTCCCATACGACGGACATTACTATTAGCAGCGGTACAAATTGAAAGCACGGGACGCGGCGGATCGCTCCTGACAGATAAGGAAAACATGTACGAGATAATTAGCGGTGGAAAGAAATTACGGCCGACAAATTGCAACGTGTGGCTAGTTCACGATTCTATCTTCATTCCGATACGTTGATAATATTTCTGTAATTAACGGAATGACAAAATGCTGTTGTTCGTAATCTTCCTCTTTTAACGCGCGCTCGTAAGAAAGTACTTTGCATATTATAGAGCAAACCGGTACTCTTAGATACCATTAATGGACACGCAACTGTAATACAAACACTCTACAGTTTACTCGAAAGTTTATGCCTGTCGAAAATTCATTCGACGTTCGAAGTTAGACAAGTTTTGTATTGATAATCCGATATTCTTCTTAATATAAATTCACGATAATATTAGTAACGATTTGGTGGTAAGATTGTTTTCATTGAATATTTCTAAATGTTCTTAAACGATTAAGAAAGTTGTTTAAATTGTACAAATTATAGTGATTTGATTTTCATTGGTGCTTGTTAGTATTTATTTTAAAGGGCAGATTCTGGTTTATTGTATGAAGTCTGAAGGAACTGATTATGAGCCAAAATTATTAGTTTTGTATTTGTTTCCAGGCTGCAGAATAATGTGTTTTAATGTGAACCGAAGGAACGGTTTCAACGCTGCAAAAAGATAACCCATTCCATAAATTTTCGATTGACAATTGTGCAATAAATATTACTGCACAAAAAGTTCGATCTTTTGGAAAATTTACAGTAGAATACCTTTTTAAGAATGTCAGAAGAGGTAATAATACTTTAATTAACTGTCAGACAGCAGGGAAGTCGGTTTCAAAAAAACACGATGGCGGATCTTATGTATCGATTGCATTTGACAGAATAACGATCCAATATACATGTACATACAAATTATTTTAGACAAAAGTTTATCCGAAGAAACGGTTTCAACGCTGCAAAAAGATAACCCATTCCATAAATTTTCGATTGACAATTGTGCAGTAAATATTACTGCAAAATTTACAGTAGAATACCTTTTTAACAATGTCAGAAGAGGTAATAATATTTTAATTAACTGTCAGACAGCAGGGAAATCGGTTTCAAAAAAACACGATGGCGGATCTTGTGTATCGATTGCATTTGACAGAATAACGATCCAATATACATGTACATAAAAATTATTTTAGACAAAAGTTTACCCAAAGAAACGGTTTCCACGCTGCAAAAAGCACACAAAATCGTACGAAAGCATAAAAATGTCCGGAATGGCCCGAATCCAATTGGGAACTTATGGTCGAAAATATTGCTAAAAACATGGAGCAGAACCGTATCGATAAATATTTCTCGTCTCGCGCGAAGAATCTTCGGAATTTAAAAACATAGTTTGCGATATCTCGGTCCCGGTGTTGAATGTTCCTCGACGGATAATAAAAATAAACAATGATTCGTAAGAGACTGATGGCAACTCGTGCGTTTCGCTGTATAATTGTATCGAATCGTTATCGAACAATGTTTTTCCACTTTCTACGATCCACTTTCTCGTAGATCGGATGTATCCGCGAGCGGTTAATCGCTCTGGCGAATTAAAACATCGTAACGGGCGTGTTATTTTCTTCTAACGATGTCGTTGATTTACGATAGCGAGAGGAAGAAATCGGGAAACGTTGAAATTAAGAGTAATGACGGAGAACGCCGTGGATTGTAAATAATAACCCAGTTGCGTACGAGCTGCGTGCGGTAAGCCGCTGGAACAGAACTTGCGTAATACGAATGCATCTCGTGTTACAGAACACAGGTGAACAGCAGCAGCCACCAACGGTACCCATGACGCCGGGGAACGTTCATTACTCGTTCAGTTTAATTCAGCTGGGTTATTGGCTCGTTGGTGGATCAGCGAGGTGGACCCAAACGTTCCTTTCTTTTGCATCATCCCGCCTACCTCGTTCGTATGCATTTTGATGCGTTGGAAGGAATTCCGTTGGCACGCCAAACCTCTTAAAACGCTTACATTATTTTGCTCGCGTCAACTGAATCTTTGTAGGGGAACGATAGCAAACTCTACCCACCGAATTCCCTCGTAATTGTTACTTCTCGATTCAATATCTCGTTGCTCGATCCACCGTTACATTTTTGCCAAACGTTCCCCAACGACTACGGGTCCATTCGAATAAACTATTGGGGCTTCGAATCTCCGTGAAACTCTAGTTTTTAAACAGTACTAAACGAGCTCGCGAAAGTTTAATAATAGGTAAAAGTTTACCTACAAATACAAATAACGAGAAACCTAGTACCAAGATGAGAAATAGGAGAATAAGTCCGCCATTTTAAGGGTTAAAATCGTACACCTAATGGGTTTTTCTCTCCAAATTTGAAAATCGTATTAAATGATTGAAATTTATATACACGGATATATTGTTTCATATTTCCTTATTTGCTGTGTGACGGAAATTTTAGGTGTATACAGTGTATTAAATTTAATTTGCCAGCAATTTTTAGGAGAATACTATCTAGCATAAATTATTTACATTAATATTTCTTGTAGGAGAATCAAATGTATTTTCAACGTATTTTAATTGTCGTTTTTTATTATTCACTACACCAATTGTAATTTTCTTTGTAGGATACTGATTTTAGTTAATGAAAATCTTAATTATTTTCATGGAAAACTTTGAGTGGGTTTTTTTTATTCGATTATCTATTAGACGACAGAAACTTGTTGGTCCTTCATTTTGTTCTATTTTCTTCAGAGTGT